>NC_142171.1:50582653-50699232 GCF_029865625.1 Vigna umbellata | reverse complement strand
TTGAAGAATGACAATGACATTCATGTCATTTATACTCAACTCTTCACGGAAAGGCACACAACCGCAAGTTCTAAGGACGAACTGCTTCTGATCCCACTAAATGTACCACCCCAAATATAAAACATCTCACACCCAAATTTATTTCATTAATAAAGAAAACATCGTACAATATTACAATCCTCCATTTAGGAGTAACATAGTTCACACTAGAAATACATTATAATTTCACACATAAATAAACACTCTCTAATTTTCTTTATGTTTTATTTTTTTTTTCTTAAATATTCTTCATTTTTCTGCTGCTTCCTCCTTCACTTGAATTGGTTCGACGTGTTCCCCTCACTGCTCCCGTATAACAAAAAACATTATACGATCATCGCAAAAAATAAGATTTTTCCGGCACAAAACAAACAAGTAAGGGTGAGCTACCATGCAACATTCAAAAAAAACATACACTATTGCTATACGTAATACATTCACCATAAATTCATGTAAAATGCAATTATCATCTAGACTCTATTATCCGGATATAATGTTGATGGGAAGTCTCGGTGGTCATGCACTTGTGGTGATTTCAACAACAAAAATTTTGGCCAAATATAATATATCATATCACCCACAAGGTTAATCCATTAATTGTTATAAACATAGACTAGGACTCCTACTACTCTCACCACATAACACATCCTTCTCTAATTGATACTGGAAGATTATTAGAGTTTTAGGATAACCACCAACAACAGGACCCTCAACATCAACATATACACTAATACCATACCAATATAGAATCTCTCCATGAGACTCATATCATGACTCATTTTCCTCAACTCATGTCATACTATTACAACATCTCCTCAATAAAACTCATATCATGTTCGATTCATAATTTCATATCAACATATAAAATACATTCAACACAGAAATCATACAAGATAAATATATTACAAACAAATTAACAATAATAAAATCTTACTATAAATAGTCAACGGAGAAGAATCAAATGTTTGAAAATCATTAAAATAAAACTTAATAAAAAATCTTGGGGAAACAAAAGTTGAATCTGGCAGAGCCGGTTAGACAACTTCTCATCCTTCCAAGAATACAACGTAATTAAATAATAAGAATAATGACAGGTTTGGGGAATAAGAAGTTGAATCTGGCAGAGCCGGTTAGACAACTTCTAATCCTTCCAAAAATAAAAACGAATAAGGAAAACAATATAAAGTATGGGGAAACAAGAAGTTGAATCTGGCAGAGCCGGTTAGACAACTTCTCATCCTTCCAAGAATACAACGTAATTAAATAATAAGAATAATAAACAGGTTTGGGGAAAACAAGAAGTTGAATCTGGCAGAGCCGGTTAGACAACTTCTAATCCTTCCAAAAATAAAACGAAAAAGGAAAACAATATAAAGTATGGGAAACAAGAAGTTGAATCTGGCAGAGCCGGTTAGACAACTTCTAATCCATCCATAGGCAATTAATAGCATACATATGCATAACATAATCAACATCACATTTTACAACTATCACACTTGGATCTAAGCACAAAAGCATGTTCTCATCAAAAATTCAAAATCATACAGAAACAAAATACTTCACACTCAAGATTTAAGATCACCAAAAGCAACATATACAAGACTCAAAATAATACCAAACAAAATGTAACTCCCCTTACCTCTATTCCAGACTTAGGTTCCTCTTCTCAAACCGTTCTCCAGAAACTTCCAGAATTTCCCCTCTTCAACTAGAATTTCCTCCAACTCTCTCCTCTCACAATTTCCCTAGAATTTTGTGCAAATCTTCATCCTCCCCCCCTTGGCTATTTATAGCCAAAAATTTTACTATTCATTTTTACTATTCATTTTTACTATTCACTTTTGCTATTCATTTTTACTATTTCAAAAATTATTTTTTTATTCACCATTCTTATCTCTGAATAATTGATTCTACGTGGAGTGTCCTCTTCCACAATTTATTTTAATATTTTTTTTTTAACTATTCACTATTCACTATTCACTATTCACTATTTACTATTTACTATTTACTATTCATTCATTTTTTTTTTAACTTTTAAAATAAATTCTCAAATTTTTAAACTCCTTCCTTTGAAATTATTATTATTGTTACCTATCATAAATTTTAATTTTTTTTTTTTACCATACTTTTATTAACTTTTATAAAATAAAAATAAAAAATAAAAAAAATAACTATTTATTAAATTTAAATTTTTTTTTTCATGGGTCTTACAGTGATGAATTGAATAAATATAAAACAATAATAATGTCGTACATTTCTAAAGGTTACAGAAACAAAAAATACCCTGTTAAACAGAAGTAGTTGAAAGATGTAGAAGATATTTGTAAATTACCACAGTTTTGTCTATAATAAACCTACTAGACGTTTCTGGGACGATTTAATCCATTAGTTCCCACTTGAAAACCAAGGTTTTGAACAACGATGAATGGACATCTTGTTAGACCGTACTGGTGGCATCAAACCACGATCTTTAGCTGGACATTTCTACCCTACCTTTTTTATCTTGACAATACAATTTTCTCCGTGGAGATATTCGTTATCGACATGCGATTCCTCAACGAAAATGAGTCTACATATGTCACGGTGACTTGCGAAAGTCTTGGGAAATTGCGATGTGTGCGAAGAAATGTGTTTTCGTGAAGCGTCTACTTGTGTTGTCAGATATTATATTTTACTTGTTAGGGGATGCACACCAGTGCGATGTTGGTCAATATCTTGTATATCAATTTGTTCCATAAATTTTGATTCTCTAGTTTGTAAACACAGGGAATAGCTCTGTAATCAAGACGCATCACCAATGAACAAGACACTCAGTTATTTGAAAAATTAAAAGTTCACAATTAATGTATTTTAGAAAATGAAAAAATTAGGTAGGGATTAATGACTATTTGTAAATGTTTGCAAGTAAACAATAATATAATAAATAATGCTATTATAAATTGTTAAAGAAACTTTTCATTTTCATTCAAATAAAAGTTCATGAATTTTTTAAGACGGAAACTGTTGAAAAGTCCTATAAAGTTAAAGGAAAAGAGAAAATAGTTGCGCAAATGCATTAGTATTTTTTATTATCCGAAATATACTAATAATGTCACCATCATTTTTTTGTAATGACTATTTGCACAATTTTATAGTTTTATTCAAGCATTACGAAAAGCATGAAAATAATGGTTTCATATTGGCGTTGAATGTTTCGTAAATTAATTGTCAAATTTTATTTCAAAAAAAGAATTTCAATTTTTAAAAGGAAAATTCCGCAGCCGGGAGTTGAACCCGGATTTCATCATTGAAATTAACCTGGTGTGCTACTACGGATACTTTGAAATCAGACTACAGAGAAAATTACTTAAATTAATTTCCCACTGAGTGCCTTATGTAGGCCAACATTTTTCATTTTCAAGGTTTCCAACAGTATCATTTATTTTTCCATTCGTACAAACTGACTGTATTTTGGCAAATGATTTTATATTTCCTTTCTCAATAATATATTTGCCATCATAAAGAAGATCTATGTGATGAATTGAATAAATATAAAACAATAATAATGTCGTACATTTCTAAAGGTTACAGAAACAAAAAATACCCTGTTAAACAGAAGTAGTTGAAAGATGTAGAAGATATTTGTAAATTACCACAGTTTTGTCTATAATAAACCTACTAGACGTTTCTGGGACGATTTAATCCATTAGTTCCCACTTGAAAACCAAGGTTTTGAACAACGATGAATGGACATGTTGTTAGACCGTACTGGTGGCATCAAACCACGATCTTTAGCTGGACATTTCTACCCTACCTTTTTTATCTTGGCAATACAATTTTCTCCGTGGAGATATTCGTTATCGACATGCGATTCCTCAACGAAAATGAGTCTACATATGTCACGGTGACTTGCGAAAGTCTTGGGAAATTGCGATGTGTGCGAAGAAATGTGTTTTCGTGAAGCGTCTACTTGTGTTGTCAGATATTATATTTTACATGTTAGGGGATGCACAACAGTGCGATGTTAGTCAATATCTTGTATATCAATTAGTTCCATAAATCTCGATTCTCTAGTTTGTAAACACAGGGAATAGCTCTGTAATCAAGACGCATCACCAATGAACAAGACACTCAGTTATTTGAAAAATTAAAAGTTCACAATTAATGTATTTTAGAAAATGAAAAAATTAGGTAGGGATTAATGACTATTTGTAAATGTTTGCAAGTAAACAATAATATAATAAATAATGCTATTATAAATTGTTAAAGAAACTTTTCATTTTCATTCAAATAAAAGTTCATGAATTTTTTAAGACGGAAACTGTTGAAAAGTCCTATAAAGTTAAAGGAAAAGAGAAAATAGTTGCGCAAATGCATTAGTATTTTTTATTATCCGAAAATATACAAATAATGTCACCATCATTTTTTTGTAATGACTATTTGCACAATTTTATAGTTTTATTCAAGCATTACGAAAAGCATGAAAATAATGGTTTCATATTGGCGTTGAATGTTTCGTAAATTAATTGTCAAATTTTATTTCAAAAAAAGAATTTCAATTTTTAAAAGGAAAATTCCGCAGCCGGGAGTTGAACCCGGATTTCATCATTGAAATTAACCTGGTGTGCTACTACGGATACTTTGAAATCAGACTACAGAGAAAATTACTTAAATTAATTTCCCACTGAGTGCCTTATGTAGGCCAACATTTTTCATTTTCAAGGTTTCCAACAGTATCATTTATTTTTCCATTCGTACAAACTGACTGTATTTTGGCAAATGATTTTATACTTCCTTTCTCAATAATATATTTGCCATCATAAAGAAGATCTATGTGATGAATTGAATAAATATAAAACAATAATAAAGTCGTACATTTCTAAAGGTTACAGAAAGAAAAAATACCCTATTAAACAGAAGTAGTTGAAAGATGTAGAAGATATTTGAAAATTACCGTAGTTTTGTCTAGAATAAACCTACTAGACGTTTCTGGGACGATTTAATCCATTAGTTCCCACTTGAAAACCAAGGTTTTGAACAACGATGAATGGACATCTTGTTAGACCGTACTGGTGGCATCAAACCACGATCTTTAGCTGGACATTTCTACCCTACCTTTTTTATCTTGACAATACAATTTTCTCCGTGGAGATATTCGTTATCGACATGCGATTCCTCAACGAAAATGAGTCTACATATGTCACGGTGACTTGCGAAAGTTTTGGGAAATTGCGATGTGTGCGAAGAAATGTGTTTTCGTGAAGCGTCTACTTGTGTTGTCAGATATTATATTTTACATGTTAGGGGATGCACAACAGTGCGATGTTAGTCAATATCTTGTATATCAATTTGTTCCATAAATTTCGATTCTCTAGTTTGTAAACACAGGGAATAGCTCTGTAATCAAGACGCATCACCAATGAACAAGACACTCAGTCATTTGAAAAATTAAAAGTTCACAATTAATGTATTTTAGAAAATGAAAAAATTAGGTAGGGATTAATGACTATTTGTAAATGTTTGCAAGTAAACAATAATATAATAAATAATGCTATTATAAATTGTTAAAGAAACTTTTCATTTTCATTCAAATAAAAGTTCATGAATTTTTTAAGACGGAAACTGTTGAAAAGTCCTATAAAGTTAAAGGAAAAGAGAAAATAGTTGCGCAAATGCATTAGTATTTTTTATTATCCGAAAATATACTAATAATGTCACCATCATTTTTTTGTAATGACTATTTGCACAATTTTATAGTTTTATTCAAGCATTACGAAAAGCATGAAAATAATGGTTTCATATTGGCGTTGAATGTTTCGTAAATTAATTGTCAAATTTTATTTCAAAAAAAGAATTTCAATTTTTAAAAGGAAAATTCCGCAGCCGGGAGTTGAACCCGGATTTCATCATTAAAATTAACCTGGTGTGCTACTACGAATACTTTGAAATCAGACTACAGAGAAAATTACTTAAATTAATTTCCCACTGAGTGCCTTATGTAGGCCAACATTTTTCATTTTCAAGGTTTCCAACAGTATCATTTATTTTTCCATTCGTACAAACTGACTGTATTTTGGCAAATGATTTTATATTTCCTTTCTCAATAATATATTTGCCATCATAAAGAAGATCTATGTGATGAATTGAATAAATATAAAACAATAATAACGTCGTACATTTCTAAAGGTTACAGAAAGAAAAAATACCCTGTTAAACAGAAGTAGTTGAAAGATGTAGAAGATATTTGAAAATTACCGTAGTTTTGTCTAGAATAAACCTACTAGACGTTTCTGGGACGATTTGATCCATTAGTTCCCACTTGAAAACCAAGGTTTTGAACAACGATGAAAGGACATCTTGTTAGACCGTACTGGTGGCATCAAACCACGATCTTTAGCTGGACATTTCTACCCTACCTTTTTTATCTTGACAATACAATTTTCTCCGTGGAGATATTCGTTATCGACATGCGATTCCTCAACGAAAATGAGTCTACATATGTCACGGTGACTTGCGAAAGTCTTGGGAAATTGCGATGTGTGCGAAGAAATGTGTTTTCGTGAAGCGTCTACTTGTGTTGTCAGATATTATATTTTACATGTTAGGGGATGCACAACAGTGCGATGTTAGTCAATATCTTGTATATCAATTTGTTCCATAAATTTCGATTCTCTAGTTTGTAAACACAGGGAATAGCTCTGTAATCAAGACGCATCACCAATGAACAAGACACTCGGTCATTTGAAAAATTAAAAGTTCACAATTAATGTATTTTAGAAAATGAAAAAATTAGGTAGGGATTAATGACTATTTGTAAATGTTTGCAAGTAAACAATAATATAATAAATAATGCTATTATAAATTGTTAAAGAAACTTTTCATTTTCATTCAAATAAAAGTTCATGAATTTTTTAAGACGGAAACTGTTGAAAAGTCCTATAAAGTTAAAGGAAAAGAGAAAATAGTTGCGCAAATGCATTAGTATTTTTTATTATCCGAAAATATACTAATATGTCACCATCATTTTTTTGTAATGACTATTTGCACAATTTTATAGTTTTATTCAAGCATTACGAAAAGCATGAAAATAATGGTTTCATATTGGCGTTGAATGTTTCGTAAATTAATTGTCAAATTTTATTTCAAAAAAAGAATTTCAATTTTTAAAAGGAAAATTCCGCAGCCGGGAGTTGAACCCGAATTTCAACATTGAAATTAACCTGGTGTGCTACTACAGATACTTTGAAATCAGACTACAGAGAAAATTACTTAAATTAATTTCCCACTGAGTGCCTTATGTAGGCCAACATTTTTCATTTTCAAGGTTTCGAACAGTATCATTTATTTTTCCATTCGTACAAACTGACTGTATTTTGGCAAATGATTTTATATTTCCTTTCTCAATAATATATTTGCCATCATAAAGAAGATCTATGTGATGAATTGAATAAATATAAAACAATAATAACGTCGTACATTTCTAAAGGTTACAGAAACAAAAAATACCCTGTTAAACAGAAGTAGTTGAAAGATGTAGAAGATATTTGAAAATTACCATAGTTTTTTCTAGAATAAACCTACTAGACGTTTCTGGGACGATTTGATCCATTAGTTCCCACTTGAAAACCAAGGTTTTGAACAACGATGAATGGACATCTTGTTATACCGTACTGGTGGCATCAAACCACGATCTTTAGCTGGACATTTCTACCCTACCTTTTTTATCTTGACAATACAATTTTCTCCGTGGAGATATTCGTTATCGACATGCGATTCCTCAACGAAAATGAGTCTACATATGTCACGGTGACTTGCGAAAGTCTTGGGAAATTGCGATGTGTGCGAAGAAATGTGTTTTCGTGAAGCGTCTACTTGTGTTGTCAGATATTATATTTTACATGTTAGGGGATGCACGATAGTGCGATGTTAGTCAATATCTTGTATATCAATTTGTTCCATAAGTTTCGATTCTCTAGTTTGTAAACACAGGGAATAGCTCTGTAATCAAGACGCATCACCAATGAACAAGACACTCAGTCATTTGAAAAATTAAAAGTTCACAATTAATGTATTTTAGAAAATGAAAAAATTAGGTAGGGATTAATGACTATTTGTAAATGTTTGCAAGTAAACAATAATATAATAAATAATGCTATTATAAATTGTTAAAGAAACTTTTCATTTTCATTCAAATAAAAGTTCATGAATTTTTTAAGACGGAAACTGTTGAAAAGTCCTATAAAGTTAAAGGAAAAGAGAAAATAGTTGCGCAAATGCATTAGTATTTTTTATTATCCGAAAATATACTAATAATGTCACGATCATTTTTTTGTAATGACTATTTGCACAATTTTATAGTTTTATTCAAGCATTACGAAAAGCATGAAAATAATGGTTTCATATTGGCGTTGAATGTTTCGTAAATTAATTGTCAAATTTTATTTCAAAAAAAGAATTTCAATTTTTAAAAGGAAAATTCCGCAGCCGGGAGTTGAACCCGGATTTCATCATTGAAATTAACCTGGTGTGCTACTACGGATACTTTAAAATCAGACTACAGAGAAAATTACTTAAATTAATTTCCCACTGAGTGCTTTATATAGGCCAACATTTTTCATTTTCAAGGTTTCCAACAGTATCATTTATTTTTCCATTCGTACAAACTGACTGTATTTTGGCAAATGATTTTATATTTCCTTTCTCAATAATATATTTGCCATCATAAAGAAGATCTATGTGATGAATTGAATAAATATAAAACAATAATAACGTCGTACATTTCTAAAGGTTAAAGAAACAAAAAATACCCTGTTAAACAGAAGTAGTTGAAAGATGTAGAAGATATTTGTAAATTACCGTAGTTTTGTCTAGAATAAACCTACTAGTCGTTTCTGGGACGATTTAATCCATTAGTTCCCACTTGAAAACCAAGGTTTTGAACAACGATGAATGGACATCTTGTTAGACCGTACTGGTGGCATCAAACCACGATCTTTAGTTGGACATTTCTACCTTACCTTTTTTATCTTGACAATACAATTTTCTCGTGGAGATATTCGTTATCGACATGCGATTCCTCAACGAAAATGAGTCTACATATGTCACGGTGACTTGCGAAAGTCTTGGGAAATTGCGATGTGTGCGAAGAAATGTGTTTTCGTGAAGCGTCTACTTGTGTTGTCAGATATTATATTTTACATGTTAGGGGATGCACAACAGTGCGATGTTAGTCAATATCTTGTATATCAATTTGTTCCATAAATTTCGATTCTCTAGTTTGTAAACACAGGGAATAGCTCTGTAATCAAGACGCATCACCAATGAACAAGACACTCAGTTATTTGAAAAATTAAAAGTTCACAATTAATGTATTTTAGAAAATGAAAAAATTAGGTAGGGATTAATGACTATTTGTAAATGTTTGCAAGTAAACAATAATATAATAAATAATGCTATTATAAATTGTTAAAGAAACTTTTCATTTTCATTCAAATAAAAGTTCATGAATTTTTTAAGACGGAAACTGTTGAAAAGTCCTATAAAGTTAAAGGAAAAGAGAAAATAGTTGCGCAAATGCATTAGTATTTTTTATTATCCGAAAATATAATAATAATGTCACCATCATTTTTTTGTAATGACTATTTGCACAATTTTATTGTTTTATTCAAGCATTACGAAAAGCATGAAAATAATGGTTTTATATTGGCGTTGAATGTTTCGTAAAATAATTGTCAAATTTTATTTCAAAAAAAGAATTTCAATTTTTAAAAGGAAAATTCCGCAGCCGGGAGTTGAACCCGGATTTCATCATTGAAATTAACCTGGTGTGCTACTATGGATACTTTGAAATCAGACTACAGAGAAAATTACTTAAATTAATTTCCCACTGAGTGCCTTATTGAGGCCAACATTTTTCATTTTCAAGGTTTCCAACAGTATCATTTATTTTTCCATTCGTACAAACTGACTGTATTTTGGCAAATGATTTTATATTTCCTTTCTCAATAATATATTTTCCATCATAAAGAAGATGTACGTGATGTATTGAATAAATATAAAACAATAATAATGTCGTACATTTCTAACGGTTACAGAAACAGAAAATACCGTGGTAAACAAAAGTAGTTTAAAGATGTAGAAATTATTTGTAAATTACCGTAGTTTTGTCTAGAATAAATCTACTAGTCATTTCTGGGACGATTTAATCCATCAGTTCCCACTTGAAAGCCGAGGTATTGAACAACTATGAATGGACATCTTGTTAGACCGTACTGGTGGCATCAAACCACGATCTTTAGTTAGACAGTACTACCTTACCTTTTTTATCTTGACAATACAATTGTCTCCGTGAAGATATTCGTTATGGAAATATGATTCCTTAACGGAAATGAGTCTATACATTGCATGGTGACTCTCAAAACTCTTGTGAAATTTCGATATGTGCAAAGAAATGTGTTTCCGTAAAGCGTCTACTTGTATTGTTAGATATTATATTTTACATGTTAGGGGATGCACAACAGTGCGATATTAGTCAATATCTTGTATATAAATTTGTTCTATGAATTTCAATTGTTTAGTTTGTAAACATAGGGAATAGCTTCGTAATCAAGACGCATGACCAACGAACAGGACACTTAATTATTTGAAAAATTAAAAGTTCACAATTAATGTATTTTAGAAAATGAAAAAATTAGGTATGGATTAATGACTATTTGTTAATGTTTTCAAGTAAACTATAATATAATAAATAAAGTTACTATAAATATTATTGTTTTTTTGAAGAGAAGAAGAAAAAATGTTTTAGCACAAGGACGATGCGAGCGATCACACATGTGCCTAAACCTTTAAAATATTTTTTTTATCACTTCTTATAAAAGTACATTTAAAAAGTAGGTAAATATTTAAAATGGAAACAAAAGAAAAAAAAAGAAAAGAAACATAAAAATAAAATAAAAGGATAAATAAATAAATAATGAAAATGAAGTGAAGAGTAAAAGGATAAAATAAGATAAAAGTAAAATAATAAGTAAATAAAAAAGGGGTGCGGAGGTGCTAAATAAAAAACAGGGGTGCCTATACAAAAAAAACGAATTGGGCCAAAGCCCAGGCGGAGAGGGGTGCGAAAATGAGAATAAGGGGGCGTAGGGAAGAAATTTGTTTTTTTTTGTTTTTTTAGGAAAAGAACGGGCCTAAGCCCAAGGTAGGGGATGGACGTAGGGGTGTAAGGGTGAGAAATGGGGGGTGCGCGTAGAAAGAAAACAGTCTTTTTTGTTTTAAAGATATTTGGATCTGGCCCAAGGGTTTTTTCCAAGCAGAAGCATTAGGGGTTCTGCCACTCTTCTCCTCATTCCAACATTCAGAAAGCCTAGAGACCTAGAGCCTCTCTCCCAAACGAGGCAGCTAAAAGTGGACCTCCGCCCGTTCGCGCACACGCGCCACCGCCTCTGCCAAACCGGCCGACGCCAACCACAAAACCGGGACACCACTAGTGCGCCGATCGCCGCCACAGACCCCGCTGGTTGCCGCGCCCCAGCTCCTCCTCTCCTTTTCTTCTCCGCTTCTTCGTGCACGAGAGAGAAACTCTCGCCTCTCCACGCCACGCCGACGCCACCCCTGGTGAGGCCAATCACCGCGAGCCATGAGCCAAGGTCGCACCAGCGATGCAGCTCGCCGCCGGAGTCATTGTCGGTCACGGCGCCAGACCCTCCTTTCCTTCCCTTCTTCCCGCGTTAGAGAAACTCTCACGCTTCTCCGTCAATCGCCGCTTGAACGATCACGACCGCCTCAAACCAGAGCACCACTAGTGTCACAGGTCACGACCAAGGTTGCCGCCGGTCCTCGCGTTGACGTCCTTCACCGCCACGACCAAATCCACCTCTACCCCTAAAACCGTCAGTCACAACTACTCCTGAAACCGCCACCGCGCCTACCACCTCTTGGAGTCCCAATGTTTAGTTATCAGAGAATATAGTTATAAAGCTATAAAGATTTGCCAAGACAATGTTTGGGGGTTTAGGGTTTTTATTCTGTTGTTATGGTGTGCTTATGGTTTTTTATGATTTAACCTTGTTAATGGTTGGAGATGAACAGAGGCGTTGAAGGCTATGGAAGATCGGAGAGCTCATCTTGCTCGCTGGCTTCGAAGCGGAGAGACATAAGAGGTATTTTCACAACTTCATTACAGAGAGGGTGCATTAGAGTGTGCATGTGTGAGTGTGAGTGTGATAATTGATTCTTTGTTTTTTTAGGTAATGGGATACAACAAGGCCGTGTTTATGATGCTGGAGTTGGGGATGATTGAGTGGCAAAGAGTACACATAATTTAATCATGTACATCATGCTTAATACGAGCAGACAAAACCAGGTCTTACAAAACCAACACAAGAACATATATCAACCCAAATGAACGCAGATATCAACCCAATTATGAATAGATCACATCATCTACCATTCACAGTTTGTGAGCAATAAAGCTTTAAGAAGATGAACTTGCCTTCTGTCTCTGCGTTCAAATTTTTTTCTTTGAATCCTGGTTGATGGTGATATCTTTTTTCTTTGAATCCTGGTTCATGGTGATATCCGAGTGAATGGAGGAGGATTTTGTTTTTGCGGTTAATGGTGTAGGTTGAGGGAATAGTGGGTTCCGGTTATGTGCATGATGAAGGAGATGATGAATGAAATCTGTCTAAGGTGAGGAAACGAGAGTGAATAGAGAGGAGTTGAGAGTAGTGTCTCAGTGGATGATGTTGGTGCCTCGGTGAGGGGAGTCCAAGTCACCGATTCTCTCTAGGGCGTTGTTCCTGAGTTTTTCCCATGAGCCTCCAAGTTGGATTCTAATGAAGCAAGTCCCCCCTCCCAAAAAATGCTTCCATCTCTACTTTCTTTATGATCAGGGGCGTATCTTTTTGATTTTCTGTTTGTCTTTTTTCTCTTTTTATGTTTTAATTGGATCGGTCAAAGCAAATCAGAGATCCTTTCCCCTTATGTATGATTGTAACTCTGCGTTGGGACATTTGGGTTATAGACTGTGAGCATCATATTGCAGGAGAGACAATGTTGTAGGATGGAAGACTTTGCAGGAAAGCTTAGCTTATGTTTATGTAGCCTGAGAATAGGGAGAAGAAAGGTCTGCAATTCCTAAAAGGGCTTAGTTGACCATTATATTTTTCTTTCTTTTCTTCTTTTCTTTTTCTTAGATTTTTTTTGTTTGTTAACGTTTAACTAAAAAAACATATATATATATATATATATATATATATATATATATATATATATATATATAAAATAAAACTTAAACAGCAAAAAGAAACATAAAAAGAATAAAACGAAATAACTCTAAATAATAAAATGTAAAATAAAAATAAAATAAAATAATATAATATAAAACAATACAAAATAAAATAAAATTAGAATTAAAATTAAATAATAAAAAATGAAAAAAAATTATGACAAGATATAAAATAAAATAAAGTAAAGGTAAAAGTTTCGCAGCCGGGAATTGAACCTGGAGTTTAACATTGACATTAACCTGGTGTGCTACTACAGATACTTTGAAATGAAGGTACTGAGAAAATTACTTAAATTATTTTTCCACTTAGTGCCTTATACCAGGCCAACATTTTTCATTTTCAAGGTTTCCAATAGTATCACTTATTTTTCCATTCATACAAACTGACTGTAATTTGGCAAATCATCTTATATTTCCTTTCTCAATAATATATTTTCCATCATAAAGAAGATGTATGTGATGTATTGAATAAATATAAAACAATAATAATGTCGTACATTTCTAATGGTTACAGAAACAAAAAATAACGTGTTAAACAAAAGTAGTTGAAAGATGTAGAAATTATTTGTAAATTACCGTAGTTTTGTCTAGAATAAATCTACTAGTCGTTTCTGGGACGATTTAATCCATTAGTTCCCACTTGAAAGCCGAGGTATTGAACAACTATGAATGGACATCTTGTTAGACTGTACTGGTGGCATCAAACAACGATCTTTAGTTAGACATTTCTACCTTACCTTTTTTATCTTGACAATACAATTGTCTCCGTGAAGATGTTTGTTATGGACATGCGATTCCTTAATGGAATTGAGTCTATACATTTCATGGTGACTCTCAAAACTCTTGTGAAATTTCGATGTGTTCGAAGAAATGTGTTTCCGTAAAGCGTCTACTTGTGTTGTTAAATATTATATTTTACATGTTAGGGGATGCACAACAGTGCGATATTAGTCAATATCTTGTATATCAATTTGTTCCATGAATTTCGATTGTTTAGTTTGTAAACACAGGGAATAGCTCCGTAATCAAGACGCATGACCAATGAACAAGACACTTAATTATTTGAAAAATTAAAAGTTTACAATTAATGTGTTTTAGAAAATGAAAAAATTAGGTATGGATTAATGACTATTTGTAAATGTTTGCAAGTAAACAATAATATAATAAATAAAGTTATTAGGAATGGTTAAAGAAATTTTTCATTTTCATTCAAATAAAAGTTCATCAATTTTTTAAGACGAAAACGGTTGAAAAGTCCTTTAAAGTTAAAAGAAAAGATAAAATAGTTGCGCAAATGATGGAATCCTCCTTGACGTAGTCCTTCTTTTGTATTTTTTACTTTTCCTAGCTTAGCTCTTAAGGAGCATGGGTTACTATAAATACCCAACTCCTCTCTTGTATTAGCACTTTTGAGATTAATGAGAATTAAGTTTTCTGAAATAGAAACTATTCTCTCTTGAAAGTCAGGCTAGAGAGTCCAAAGACTCCCTCTAGCCACCTTCCAAGCACACTCTCTCACTTCCATTTTTCCATTTTCACGGTGCTTTCTCTCTCATCCCACACTATCTCTCCTTCACTGCCACCTCTCCTCCAATCCGCGTCAGTGGCGTCAGCACACGCGTCCTCTTGTCCCTCGCGCCTCAGACACGCACACCACAAAACAAATCTTCATTTCTTCACATCTCAGAATCCACATCTTTCCCTCTCACGTTGCACATCACAGAGCATCTCACTATCTCTCGAGAGTTCTCATCATCGAGAACCATTGCTTCCATCACAGTAAGCCTCTATTCCATTTCTCTCTTCACAGATTCCACATCCTTTTCACCATTTCTTCATTTTCTTTGAGTTTTGACCGATTAAACACCTCTCCAACCTTCGTTCTTTCCTTTTTCACCGTTTCAAACACCATTTCCACCGATTAATCGGTCAGTTTAGTGATTCCTCACCGTTCTAGGGTTTCCTTCGTGTTTATAAGGATTTCCACCGATTAAACCTTAGATCTTAGGGTTTTCTTGAGTCTGTTATTAGTTTAACAGTTTTCCTTCGAGTCAGCTCTCGATTTAGAGCTTCGTTTCCATTCCGCTGCGTATTCACTCGTCGGAGAGAGCTTCGAGGAGGTTCAGTTCGTGTTCGCGCATCTAGCTATGCTAAAAATAAAAGCAAATAAAGTTGCCAAGAGTTTGAAAGAGCACCAAGGACTCTTCCAAAGAACTTGGACTTTATAAAAGGCCCTTTTACACAACAAAAATGAAACTAACAGTAGGCTAACATAAGCCTATTACAAACAAATTAAAGGAAAACAATTACAAAAGAAAATAACTATACTAGGCTGCTACGGTCTTGGTACTGGTCCACTTCATGCTCAACTTTGTTGTTCCACTTTGTGCTTCGGCTATCAATTCTCTTGGTCTTTCCTGATCAGTTTCCTACAAAGTAAATGCACGGATCTTCAATCAAAATTTGCTTATCCAAAACAGATTACACAAGGTAATGTGTATGGCAGTAAGCACTTCCCTTTTCTCGGTCTTGTGCCCTTGATGCAGTTACAAAGAAATTGTCTTTTGCTCTCTAGGAATAAACTGCAAGAAAATCACACTCAATTCAACAAGATGATGTAATTCACAATGAGCAATTTAAATCCAAAACAGTTTAAACATTCAGAAGCAATTAAACTAGATAACTCCCTTTAGTTCAGATAGCTTTCACATGAAGTGCTTAGGTTGCTGTTTTCTCAGTAATTTCCTGCTCAAACTAAACTATCAACAAATCAGTTCCAGTCTAATCAAAATCAGATTAATCCAATGCAATGCAGAACAATTCCAATTCAGAATTCAGATGGGCTAATCCTAGTGTACAAAAACTGTCATACCAGATTCAACATTATAGCAAGAATATTTCAACCAAAACAAAAGCAATTTAAGGTGAAAGAAACTCCCTTCAGTTCAACACTCCCACGTGAATTGCTTCTGCTTCTGGTTGCTCATTCTAAACTAATATCAACTCCTATTGGACACCCTGCACTGGTTCATTTCTGCATACAAAATCAAACCCCAATCCAGCAAATACAAATAGGAATGGACATTAACCAGATGCAATGGATGTAATTCAATCAATCTGAACAAAACTGAAATCTGCATGTGATTAATACCAGAAAAATATTTTCTATATGCATTTGGAAAAATGATCTCAACAAAGAAAGAATGATGGTGCTAATAAGAACTCAACAGATTTCAACAATTGTAAGCAAACCATGAAATCAGTAATCACATTCAGACATATAATATCTCAATGATTTCAGCAAACAGTTTATAAGCCAAAATGAATGCAATGTCAGTTTAAGCAAATCACAACTGCTCCAATCTACTTGATCCAATTTCTTTTCCTGCACAATGAACAATCACAAAACAGTTAGATTAACAATGAATTCTCTATTTCAAAGTGCCAAGGAATTAGGCCAAGTCAGCCTTACAAAACTCACAACACTCAGGCTTCTTTTTAAAAGCTTAAAGCACTCAAAATGGAAAGGTTTGGAAGGAAATTCTCCCTTGGCAGTACACAGCTGGAGAGTATTCCAGACCACCACCACCTAAAATGCTACCAAGCACACAAACCTCCTTTCAAATTCCAGAAATCCAGAGTGAAAAAGCTTCTCAAATAATAAAGAATTGGCTAGGCAAAGATCAAAGTAATGGACAGAGAGGTATAACAGAACAGGACAGCCACAAATAAGGACAACACAACAGATCTATTGCTTAAGATAACTCTAGATCAGATTATGAAAGCAAGAAAAGCTCAATTATGAACAGCAGATCAGAGTTTACACTTGCATTGAGACAAAACCAGGAAAGTCAATCAAGACAAACAAGAAACAAGGTAATGAATAATGTGAGCACTCAAACAGGATCCTAAGATCAGTTCTAAAGTAGATGTTAAAAGCAATAAAAAAACCACCAAACAAGTTGCATTTGCACCAAATTCAAATTCAGTTCAGAATTGGTTGAAACTGTTCCATAAAATGCCTAAGAGAAAAGGCTTTTCTAATGCATCAGCTTTCATAAAAGTCAATTGCACTGGTCTGTCAGCTTTTTAGAACTATATAAATTTTTCTTTTGAATTGTTTTACATGTAAACAGAATGACCAAGCTTTTTGCTGCAATGACAACTCAATTTGAAATGCACCAGTTCCACAAATTTCAGAAAAGGCAAACACTTAGCAACTTGTGAATGAAAAATGCCAAAAATTTGGTGGTTTAAAGAGTGAAAATGCTTAGGGCAGCTATAACTCGTGGTTTCTTTGCATCATCAATTTCAAATATCTTAAACAAACTTGTTTGTAAAGCAACTGGATGCAGAAACACACTATCTCAAAATTTGACTTAGTCAGCCCCCAAATTGTTCAATGTAAGCAACTTAACCACTCAAATTTTGACTCAAAGATTCAAATAGCTTTTTATCAACTAGCTAAAGTCAAAGACATCAATTAAAATTCAAACAAGACACTAAGAAGTTAATGCAAGATGTCCAGCAAGGATCTAATGCTAAACCAGATTAAAAAACGCAAAGGACATAGACACAAACAAAGTTATGCAGATCGGCCAACTGCAAGTGAGACTCTATTGGAGTTTTCTCAGTGCAACCAAGCTTTGCCAAAGCAATTCATTGCTTATATGGTATGCACATGGTACTGGCTCAATCAATTAGATGCATCTCAATGTTAAATTCAAAACAGCTTATACTTCAATCAGCCAGTCAGATCTGAGATTAATATCACTTTTGCATGCACCCGAGCTCACAATGACTGTATCATAGCTCATATGGTGTACAACCACTGATCATATAATCCAGAATCTCAGGAAAAAAATCAAATACAGCTTTGAACACAGAATTTATGACATTTTAAGCAATTAAACATAACTGTAAACATGACAGAATATGATTCATCAATGAAAATGACTCAAATGAACAAATGGACCGATTTAAATGAGGAAAAGACTCAAAAATAATGACTCAAGCACAGGATACACAACCTTATCAGAATTTGGAAACCTAAACACATAAATTGAAATAACGCGAAATCAACACAAGACATTCAATGAAGATAATGAACAATGCGAAAAATTGAAGCACAAACTCAGAATCAAGACAGAATCAAAACACAAAACTAGAAACAAAGACAGAGACAGAGACGCGAATCAAACACAAGAACAGAATAAAATCAAACAACTCAAAAATGGAAGAAAACTCAGAACAGACGAACCGAGATACTTACCTTCGAAGCGTGTTCAACCTGGCTCTGATACCACTTGATGGACGAACGCCGAGGAGAGATCGATTGAAGATGCGCGAACACGAACTGAACCTCCTCGAAGCTCTCTCCGACGAGTGAATACGCAGCGGAATGGAAACGAAGCTCTAAATCGAGAGCTGACTCGAAGGAAAACTGTTAAACTAATAACAGACTCAAGAAAACCCTAAGATCTAAGGTTTAATCGGTGGAAATCCTTATAAACACGAAGGAAACCCTAGAACGGTGAGGAATCACTAAACTGACCGATTAATCGGTGGAAATGGTGTTTGAAACGGTGAAAAAGGAAAGAACGAAGGTTGGAGAGGTGTTTAATCGGTCAAAACTCAAAGAAAATGAAGAAATGGTGAAAAGGATGTGGAATCTGTGAAGAGAGAAATGGAATAGAGGCTTACTGTGATGGAAGCAATGGTTCTCGATGATGAGAACTCTCGAGAGATAGTGAGATGCTCTGTGATGTGCAACGTGAGAGGGAAAGATGTGGATTCTGAGATGTGAAGAAATGAAGATTTGTTTTGTGGTGTGCGTGTCTGAGGCGCGAGGGACAAGAGGACGCGTGTGCTGACGCCACTGACGCGGATTGGAGGAGAGGTGGCAGTGAAGGAGAGATAGTGTGGGATGAGAGAGAAAGCACCGTGAAAATGGAAAAATGGAAGTGAGAGAGTGTGCTTGGAAGGTGGCTAGAGGGAGTCTTTGGACTCTCTAGCCTGACTTTCAAGAGAGAATAGTTTCTATTTCAGAAAACTTAATTCTCATTAATCTCAAAAGTGCTAATACAAGAGAGGAGTTGGGTATTTATAGTAACCCATGCTCCTTAAGAGCTAAGCTAGGAAAAGTAAAAAATACAAAAGAAGGACTATGTCAAGGAGGATTCCATCAGCAAATGCATTAGTATTTTTTATTATCCGAAAATATCGTAATAATGTCACGATCATTTTTTTGTAATGACTATTTGCACAATTTTATAATTTTATTCAAGCATTACGAAAAACATGAAAATAATGGTTTCATATTGGCGTTGAATGTTTCGTAAATTAATTGTCAAATTTTATTTCAAAAAAAGAATTTCAATTTTTAAAAGGTAAATTCCGCGTCCGGGAGTTGAACCCGAGTTTCAACATTGAAATTAACCTGGTGTGCTACTACGGATACTTAGAAATGAAGGTACAGAGAAAATTACTTAAATTATTTTTCCACTTAGTGCCTTATATCAGTCCAACATTTTTCATTTTCACGGTTTCCAATAGTGTCACTTATTTTTCCATTCATACAAACTGACTGTATTTTGGCAAATGATCTTCTATTTACTTTCTCAATAATATATTTGCCATCATGAAGAAGAAGTATGTGATGTATTGAATAAATATAAAACAATAATAATGTCGTATATTTCTAACGGTTACAGAAACAAAAAATACCGTGTTAAACAAAAGTAATTGAAAGATGTTGAAATTATTTGTAAATTACCGTAGTTTTGTCTAGAATAAATCTCCTAGTCGTTTCTGGGACGATTTAATCCATTAGTTCCCACTTGAAGGGTGATAACAGTTGAAAAACTGTTATTTTCATGCTTAAAATTGATACTAAAAGCAACCTTTAACACTTAGAAACTAGCTTGAAATCATGCTTTTGGTTATATTTTCAGAAATAAGAGAGCTGGACAGGTTTATGCTTGATTTCAGTGTTTTGTGCAGGTTTTAAGGTGAATTTAGTGAAAGAAGTGAAGAAGGATAGAAATGGAATCAGAAAAGACATCAAAAAGTGCAAAAGAAGAAGTCGAAGTTACCGCTCAGCGGCAGTTTACCGCTGAGCGGCACTCAGGCAGTCACGTTGGCTCCGCTGAGGGGTGAAAAGGCCGCTGAGGGGAGAAAAACAACTCACGCACTGACCGCTGAGCGGTAGTTTACCGCTGAGCAGCACTATTTTTGGGCTTGGGCCTAATTTTCTGTATTTTTAGAATAGTATATAAGCTTTAGGACGTCCTAGGGTTTGTATCTTTAGCAGAGACGAAGCAAACACTCTCTTTTCCACCCCTTGAAGGAAGATCTTGGATGCTCAGGCTACCTTCTCCTCTTTCTAGGGTTCTATCTTTCATTCTTTCGTTATTGTTCATCTAGTTTCACCATGAATATGGTGAACTAAACCTTGTATTGTTGTTGGGGAATCAATGTAGTCTTGTGAAACTCTCATATATGGAATTTGATTTAATGTCTTATATTAAGATATATGCTTTCTTTCATCTTTAGCTAGGGTTTTTCCTCTTTGCTTATTGCTTGCTTTGTTTAACTCATTCATTGCCATGATTATTGATTTTGTCAATACGGGAACGTACGGGGAAGTCTAGATCCGGGGAATTTCTCCCAATAGCATATTCGTTGCCTTTAAGCTCCTGCACTTTAAGAACTAATTACTAAGAATGCTAGGAATTGTATGAACTCGTAATTAAGGATAGGCCTTCTTGCAAGGTGATTTAGAGAGTGGCATTAGCATTGATGATAAGAATGATGAATTCCTAAAAGTATATGAGAGTGGATAAGATGAAATTGATAACCCCAACAACATACTCATCCATATAATTCATTGAAGTGTTTGTATTCTGTTTTTCTCCATTGATCAAATTCATGCATACATATTTAATTACTGTCTCTAGCTTTTAAACCTACAATCAATTTGTTCTTAAGTCTTAAATAATCAACAAATCATATAGCTAACTAGGCCGTGAGTCTTTTGGGAGAACGACACTTGGTCTTACCGAGTTTTATTACTTGATACGATTCGGTCACACTTGCCGATTGTTAAACAAGTTTGTGGCGCCGTTTTTCGGTGTTCATAAATTTGTCATCAAAGGGCAAGGTATTGAACAACGATGAATGGACATCTTGTTAGACCGTGCCGGTGGCATCAAACCACGATCTTTAGTTAGACATTTCTACCTTACATTTTTTATCTTGAAAATACAATTGTCTCCGTGAAGATATTCGTTATCGACATGCGATTCCTCAACGGAAAAGAGTCTATACATGTCATGGTGACTTGCAAAACTCTTGTGAAATTTCGATGTGTGCGATGAAATGTGTTATATTTTACTATTAGGGGATGCACAAGAGTGCGATATTAGTCAATATCTTGTATATCAATTTGTTCCATGAATTTTGATTGTTTAGTTTGTAAACACAGGGAATAGCTTCATAATCAAGACGCATGACAAATGAACAAGACACTTGATTATTTGAAAAATTAACAGTTCACAATTAATGTATTTTAGAAAATGAAAAAATTAGGTATGGATTAATGACTATTCGTAAATGTTTTCAAGTAAACTATCATATAATAAATAAAGTTATTATAAATTGTTAAAGAAACTTTTCATTTTCATTCAAATAAAAGTTCATCAATTTTTTAAGACGGAAACTATTGAAAAGTCCTATAAAGTTAAAAGAGAAGAGAAAATAGTTGTGCAAATGCATTAGTATTTTTTATTATCCGAAAATATCGTAATAATGTCACGATCATTTTTTTGTAATGACTATTTGCACAATTTTATAATTTTATTCAAGCATTACGAAAAACATGAAAATAATGGTTTCATATTGGCGTTGAATGTTTCGTAAATTAATTGTCAAATTTTATTTCAAAAAAAGAATTTCAATTTTTAAAAGGTAAATTCCGCGTTCGGGAGTTGAACCCGAGTTTCAACATTGAAATTAACCTGGTGTGCTACTACGGATACTTAGAAATGAAGGTACAGAGAAAATTACTTAAATTATTTTTCCACTTAGTGCCTTATATCAGTCCAACATTTTTCATTTTCACGGTTTCCAATAGTGTCACTTATTTTTCCATTCATACCAACTGACTGTATTTTGGCAAATGATCTTCTATTTCCTTTCTCAATAATATATTTGCCATCATAAAGAAGATGTATGTGATGTATTGAATAAATATAAAACAATAATAATGTTGTACATTTCTAACGGTTACAGAAACAAAAAATACCGTGTTAAACAAAAGTAGTTCAAAGATGTACAAAGTATTTGTAAATTACCGTAGTTTTGTCTAGAATAAATCTACTAGTCGTTTCTGGGACGAATTAATCCATTAGTTCCCACTTGAAAACCAAGGTTTTGAACAACGATGAATGGAAATCTTTTTAGACCGTACTGGTTGATGGACGAGCCTCCAAGGAGATGACGAATGTGTGTGTCGAGCTCCTTCGAAGCTTCGTTCAGAGATGAACGCAGCGAAAATGATGAAAAATGATGACGAAGATCTAAATCGAGAGCTGACTCGAAGGAAACCTACTAAACTATGAAAAGACTCAAGAAAATCCCAAGATCTAAGGTTTAAACGGTGGAAAACCTAGATTGTTCGGTGGAAAGTGGATTAAACGGTAGAAAGGGGAAAACAATTGGTGAAATCGAAAGGCAAAGTGAGAATGATGAAGGAACCCTAAGTTTGGATGAAGATGTTCGGTTGAAAGGTGTGTAATGGCTGAGACGAAGCAAAGAAATGAAGGAAGAAGGAGATTCTAGGAAGAAAACTGGCTTACTGTGAAGAACCCTCAAGAGGAAGAATGAGATGTGGTTCGGCGAGATGGAGAAATGCTCTCACGAGAGAGAGAGAATGTGGATGTGCATGTCTGATGTGCGAGAAGAAAAGCCAATGATGTGGAATGAAGGAGCTGACGCGTGGCTGAAGAAGGAAATGGAGAGCGCTGATGCATGCGAGGTGGCAGCGAAGGAGAGGTAGCGTGGAGGAATGAGAAGCACCGTGAAATTTGGAAAATGGAAGTGAGAGAGGTGCTTGGAAGGTGGCTAGAGGAAGTCTCTTGGACTCTAGCCTCACTTTCAAGAGAGAATAATTTCTGATTTTAGAAAATTCAATTCTCATTAATCTCAAAAGTGCCAATACAAGAGAGGAGTTGGGTATTTATAGTAACCCATGCTCCTTACAAGCTAAAATACGTGCATAATAAAATGTGAAAACTACAAAAAGAGAACACTGGGAAAACACATCAGGCAGGATTCCATCATACCCTCCCTCTTAAAAAAAATATTTGTCCTCAAATCTGGCAATCACCTTATGAAGAAGCTCCACACAATCTTTAGGAGCATGGCCATCTTGGAGTGGCCTTATTCTTTTATATCAGGTTTTTCTTCCTCCTGGATCAAACACAAATATGCAATAAACATCAAATATATTTTCAACTAATATCAATCCAAGAAAGAATTTTTCTATAAAAACAAGGAAATAAGGACTTCTAATATTTTGTTTTATCACATTTGAAAATTCTAGAAGTCCAAATTCACTTTTGTCTTAAGTTATTTCTTTCCTAAAAGATAAGAATAATTCAAGATTTGAATTGTCATATTTTGAAAAAGTTTGCATAGAATATAAGATGACAATTTGTTTGAAAGAGAAGTTAAAAATTGAAAAATAATAAATTATTGGAAAAGAAGTAAAGATTTGGAAACCTTCCCTTTTAGGTTCCATGGTCTTTGAAAGAATAGGATTTGTCATCAGTAACAATTTCTCCTTTTCTTTCTTCTCTCTTTCTTTCCTTTCTCTCTTTTCTTCTTCTTTTCTCTCTTTTTCTTTTCTCTCTTCTTCTTTTCTTTTATCTTCTTCTCTTTCTTCTCTTCTTCTTCTCTTCTTCTCTTCTTAATTCCTCTCTTCTTCTCTCTTCTCTTTTCTTGTTTTCCTCTCTCTCTCTCTCATCTCTTCTTCTTTCCTTTCTTCCTGTTCTTTTCTCTCAATCTCTCTTTCTCTTTTTTTTTCTTGATGTCTTTAAGTCTTGCCCGAAATTCTAGTTCTCTACGAAGAAACCCATGATCATTTAAACTCTCAAGAAATAATTTTCCATAATCAATGCAATCTCTAATTAATTCTAGGTTTCTTTTAATGCTTGAAGGCACAAACTTTCTTCTCATGCAAGCTTTTAAATCATACCAATCATGAATAGGAGACTTTCTACCTTTCCTAACATGATATTGTCTTTCTTCCCACCACTCTCTTTCATGCTCTTCTAACTTAGAGATATATATGCTAAGAACATAGGATTCACTCTCTCCATATAACCAAGGATTTATTTTATCAATTTCTTTTTCCCAAGCTAGGTATGTTAATGCACCTATGTCTTTACCAAAGGATGGAAGATTCCTAGCTTGTTTAAACATTTCATCAACATTATCTAACCTAGAAGACCTATATGAACTATAAGAAGACATCTTTGTTTTTAAGAGTTTTCTTAATATAAAGGGTTAAAAACTTTCACTTAGACAAGTCCCAGGTAAGAGAGGTGAGCTAAAGAGATGCTTAAGTACCAAGTCTTGCCTTGCTAGAAATGTCTTAGGCTACTAACTAAATACCCCTTAAACTAAAATCACCTTTAAAATCAAAGGACACGACTCAAAAAAAACAAACACATCAAAAATTCAAACAATAAAACAATTAAGAAACCAACGGACTCTAATGACCCCTACGTGAAACACAAATCAAATCAATATTAAAGTCTACTCCTATGGTGAGGCTTGTAGCTTTGGCTAACAAGACACACTCACCTGTCTAGTTATGCTAAAAGTAAAGCAAGTAAAGTTGCCAAGAGTTTGAAAGAGCACCAAGGACTCTTCCAAATACTTGGACTTTTTAAAAGGCCTTTTACAAAACAAAAGTTAAAGCTAACAGTAGGCTAACACAAGCCAATTACAAACAATTTGAACAAATCAAATACAAAGAAAACAACTATGTTAGGCTGCTACAGTCCTCGTCCACTTCATTCAGCTTTGTTGCTCAACTTTGTTGCTTCTGGAATCAATTGTCTTGAATCTCCTTGCCAGTCCCCTCCTACAATCACAAATCACAATTTGGATTAGTGCATCGTTTCCACACAGTCATCAAGAGGATTAACTTTACACAATATAAAAGATTCTTCCCTTTTCTCCTAGTCTTGTGCACTTGATGCAGCTATATAAATTTCTTTTGCTCTCAAATGAAAAACTGCAATCAAATATTCACACTCCATTCAGCAGAGCAACCATCAATGCTATCAATTTCCAGCTAAGACAGAAACAATTAAGCAATCCAGAGGTAAGAAAGTTAAGCAACTCCCCTAATGAAATGGTTGGTCTAGCTTGCTCTAAACTCTATTGAGATTCTGTTGCTGCTTAAAATTCTTGACTCCAAATATTTATCAACTCTGCACACAACAACACAACTATTCTACACTTTCTCCCTGCACTGATTCAGTTCAAATATGCACACAGAAATTACACCAATTCCAACAAAATACACATAAACATGGATATTAAACCAGATGCAAATGGGTGTAATTCAAGGCTGAAACCAAACTGATTAAACAATCATTTCAAATTAATAAAAACCTGATCAAGCCAATGGACAAAAAGTGATATGATGTAATGCAGAAAATTCAGCTAAGATTTAACAATGAATTTAAACAGAATGGAAATCTGCACAAATAAATCTCAACTGTTTAAGCTCTCAAATCATCACATTGAAATTCTGATATGCACTCATAGGCCAATGTACTCAATTTTCATCAGATTCAGGACCCAACTTCCAACCTGTTGCAACTATTTAAATGCAGAAGTAAACAGTTAAAACACAGTTATGTAAAAACTGATTCTCTTATACAAAGTGCCAAGGAAATTAGGCTAAATCAGCCTTACAAAACTCACAACACTCAGGCTTCTCTTTTGAAATTTAAAGCATATAAATGAAAAGGTTTGGAAGGGAGATTCTCCCTTGGTAGTTCAAGGCTTGAGAGTCTTTCAGACCACCAACACCTAAGATGCTACCAAGCACACAAACCTTCTTTCAAATTCCAAAAACCAAAGTGTAAAAGCTTCTCAATCAAGAATGGCTAGGCTAAGGTCAAAATCAGAAACCATAACAGAATAGGACAACTACAAGCAATGGAATGACAACACAGAAGAGCAACTGACTCTAGATCAGCTCTAGACCAGATTACAAAAGCAAACAAAAGCTCAATTAAAGAAGAACATAATAAAATGCTCATGCATTGAGACAAAACAAGGAAAGTCAATCAAGACAAACAAGAAACAAAGAAAAGAATAAGGTGAGCACACAAACAGAACCTAGCAAGGGATCTAGAACTGATTAAGAAAGAAAATAAAAAAATGCAGCAAGGAATTGCAGAACTGGTTGGTGAACACAGGTTTTAGATGCAAAATTGAACTTGTCCAATAGTTATTTTTAGCAATTTCAATTCTAGACACAATTGCACACTGAAATCCACTCGAACAAGTTTAATGATGCTTGTTTTGACCATTCAAGGCCAGTTTACACAATTTCATAGGCTTTTACTCAAATTCACATGTTCAGTTCCTTGTTTTTCTTTTCAGAATTTGCCTCTTTTGAACTGATTTACTCAACTCATGCCTTTATTTCGTTTTGGACCAAAACAGTGATTAACAAGCATTGAAACAACTTAGTTCTACAGTTTAGAAAGTGTAAAAGACGGTTGGCAATGACTCTAGGATTGAATATACAAAACACCAGCAATGATCTACTACTGAAATGAACAAAAACAAAGCAAAAGACTCAAGCAATAAAATATGCAGTTCGGCCTACTGCTTGCAAGTAATTGCTGCTGTGACTTTCACACTAACAACCAAGCTAATGCTGAGCATATCACGGCTTTTCTGGTTGGCACTTTGTTACTAGTCATCTCAGCATTCCAGCTCAATTTTAAAAACGCAAAATAGCTTCAATGTTCAGATTCAACAGCTTATTAAAACCAGAAGTTCATAACAGAAAATTCAAATCAGATCTGCTGCTCATTTCATGCATCCGAGCTCTCAATATTGAATGTCATAGCTCATACGGTATGCACATTGAACATACAATCAGATCACCACAAACACAACTCAAATAAGAAGTACAACTTGAAGTTATGAACAAGAAAAATCAACTAACATGACTATGACAAAACACAAAAGGACTTAGAAAATAAAATACTCAAACAAGAAGACTACACCGAATAAAATGATAATATGACTAAAAAAATAATGACTCGAGCATAGGACGACACGAACAAATGCACATAATCGAAAAATAGAATTCAACACAGGTTACAACACAAGACAATGAAGGAAAATGATGAACAACTCAGAAATGAAAAGAAACAGCACAAAATACTAGAATCAAAATCAAACTGATACAAAACAAGATGAATGAACACAAGAAAAGTTGACACAATGCAAGAACATAATAAAACTCGAAACGGATAACGTGATATTAATCGAAACAAAGCGGAAATGGAAGAACAAACTCAGAATCAAGATAGAATCAAAACACAAAAATAGAACGAAGACAGAGACGTGAATCAAACTGAAACAAGAATCGAAACAGAGATACTTACCTTTGACGCGTGAACGCAACCAAGCTCTGATACTAACTAATGGACGAGCCTCCAAGGAGATGATGAATGTGCGTGTCGCAAGCTCCTTCAAAGCTTCCTCTAGAGATGAACGCAGCGGAAAAGATGAAAAATGATGACGGAGCTCTAAATCGAGAGCTGACTCGAAGGAAACCTACTAAACTATGAACAGACTCAAGAAAATACTAAGATCTAAAGTTTAAACGGTGGAAAACCTAGATTGTTCGGTGGAAAGTGGATTAAACGGTAGAAAGGGGAAAATAATCGGTGAAATCGAAAGGCAAAGTGAGAATTATGAAGGAACCCTAAGTTTGGATGAAGATGTTTGGTTGAAAGGTTTGTAATGGCTGAGACGAAGCAAAGAAATGAAGGAAGAAGGAGATTCTAGGAAGAAAACTGGCTTACGGTGAAGAACCCTTGAGAGAAAGAATGAGATGTGGTTTTGCGAGATGGAGAAATGCTCTCACGAGAGAGAGAATGTGGATGTGCGTGTCTGATGTGAGAGAAGAAAAGCCAATGTTGTGGACTGAAGGAGCTGACGCGTGGCTGAAGAAGGAAATGGAGAGCGCTAACGTATGCGAGGTGCCAACGAAGGAGAGTTAGCGTTGAGGAATGAGAAGCACCGTGAAATTTGGAAAATGGAAGTGGAGAGGTGCTTGGAAGGTGGCTAGAGGAGGTCTCTTGGACTCTAGCCTGACTTTCAAGAGAGAATAATTTCTGATTTTAGAAAATTCAATTCTCATTAATCTCAAAAGTGCCAATACAAGAGAGGAGCTGGGTATTTATAGTAACCCATGCTCCTTACAAGCTAAAATACGTGCAAAATAAAATGTGAAAACTACAAAAAGAGGACACTAGGAAAACACATCAGGTAGGATTCCATCACTGGTGGCATCAAACCACGATCCTTAGTTACACGATTCTAACTTACCTTTTTTATCTTGAAAATACAATTTTCTCCACGGAGATATTCGTTATCGACATGCGATTCCTCAACGAAAATGAGTCTATAGATGTCATGGTGACTTGCGAAAGTCTTGTGAAATTTCGATGTGTTCGAAGAAATGTGTTTCCGTGAAGCGTGTACTTGTGTTGTCAGATATGTTATTTTAAATGTTAAGGGATGCACAACAGTGCGATATTAGTCAATATCTTGTATATCAATTTGTTCCATGAATTTCTATTGTTTAGTTTGTAAACACAGGGAATAGCACCATAATCAAGACACATGACCAATGAACAAGACACTTAATTATTTGAAAAATTAAAAGTTCACAATTAATGTATTTTAGAAAATGAAAAAATTAGGTATGGATTAATAACTATTTTGTAAATGTTTTGCAAGTAAAAAATAATATAATAAACAAAGTTTTTATAAATTGTTAAAGAAACTTTTCATTTTCATTCAAATAAAAGTTCATGAATGTTTCGTAAATTAATTGTTAAATTTTATTTCAAAAAAAGAATTTCAATTTTTAAAAGGTAAATTTCGCAGCCAGGAGTTGAACCCAGATTTCAACATTAAAATTAACCTGGTGTGCTGCTACGGATGCTTTGAAATGAAGGTACAGAGCAAATTACTTAAATTATTTTTCCACTTACTGCCTTATATCAGGCCAACATTTTTCATCTTCAAGGTTTCCACTACTATCACTTATTTTTCCATTCATACAAACTGATTGTATTTTGGCAAATGATTTTATATTTCCTTTCTCAATAATATATTTGCCATCAGAAAGAAGATGTATGTGATGTACTGAATAAACATAAAAAAATAATAATGTCATACATTTCTAATGGTTGAAGAAACTAAAAATACTGTGTTAAAAAAAAGGAGTTGAACAATGTAGAATTTATTTTTAAATTACCGTGTCTTTTTCTAGAATAAATCTACAAGTCGTTTCTGGGACGATTTCATCCGTTAGTTCCCAGTTGAAAACCGAGGTTTTGAACAACGATGAATGGACATCATGTTAGACCGTAGTGGTGACATGAAACCACGATCTTTAGTTAGACATTTCTACCAGTGTGTTTTGGTTGGTTTATGAAAATTTCTATTGCGTTGTAAAGCATTATTTGAAGTTAATTATGTGTAATGATTTGAATATTTGTAAGCACACATTGTTGTTGATGACATTGTGATCTATTGTTATGTATAGGAAGAGTAATTAATTTAATGTAAATAGAACAAAGAAAGTAAAATCATAAGACAAAATCATAAAGGAAATTTGTAGTCTTTTATTGAATTCAAAATGCATTACAAAAGCAAGAAGCTTAAATAATAAAAAAAACAACAGTTCAATAACATTGAATGGTATCTAGGAAGATGATCCACCATGTGGACCAAAATGAAGACGTAGATAGTCAATGTCGTGCTCCACATGCTCAACTCGAGCATCAATAGTATCAAAGCGGTCACCCATGTTCAGCTCCAATTGTTCAAATCTTGCATTCATGCTTTCATTCATTGTATTGAAGCTGTCCCAAACAAATGTTCGTAGATCGTTGATCCCCCTCATGACGTCATCAAATGAACTAGTTTGTTGTTGAACAAGTGGTGGTGGTGGTGGTTGTAGTTGAGGAGGTTCTTGATTTTGACGTTGAGGTGGAGGAGGAGAATTTCTGTGAACCCATCTGTTGTCAGCGTTTCTGGTCAATCCAAATGACTGTTTCACTCCTCCTGATATTGTGGTATGCCTACTAGGTGGGACAGATATTTCATCCTCCAATTGAATTTGAAAATGTTTTGCATAAACCAACCAAAACACACTGGTAATCGATTACAACAAGCTTGTAATCGCTTACCAGGGTGGTTATTGCACACTTAAAACACTCGTAATCGATTACAGAAGTGTCGTAATCGATTACCGGTATCATTTTTGCCTATTACACTGAAGTCGTGCAGGAGGGTCACGATTTCAACATTGTGTAATCGATTACAGGATCTTGTAATCGATTACAGGACCCAGAAGTCATTTTTGGGGTGCACGACTTCACCACTGGTCAAATGAACAGTGTGAAGTCGTGTAGGGGAGCACGACTTCTTCATTTGAAGTCGTTTTGGCCCCCACGACTTCTCCATTTTGGTAATTTGAATTGAATTTTCCTATTCTCGTAACATATGATCCATTTTTGCCTATTTTGGTAACAAAGCCGAATATTACATAAGAGGAATAAAGAAAAAAATAGTGGTAGAAGAGGATAGGTTAAACTTGGTTTGGATTTAAAGGGGGTTTAAGTTTATTGATGGAAGTAAGTTAAGGGGTGAAAGAAGAATGTAAAGTGGGATACTATTGAAGAGAATTATGAAGGAGTAACTCCAGGGTTACCGCAAATGAGAATAGGGTGTTTGGTGTGATATGGGTTGTGTTTATAAGTAAAGAAAAAGAAGTTAGTATTAGGGAAAGGTGTGAGAACGTAAAAGGAGTTGAAGATAAATAGAGGAGTGAGGAAGTTAAGTTTCTTACATTGGTTTCTTGAACCTTGTCCAGGTGACATTGTGGGTGTAGATGTAAATATTGACATTGGCAGAGAAGGGGGTTCATTTGTTAAAAAATAATAGGTTACGAGTTTAGAAGAATGAAAGAGTTCAACATGATGGAAGTGGAGTAGTGTTGGCAGAGAAAGGAAGGAAGTTGAGGCAAAGTTAAGGGGTTCTTGGAAGTTAAATTGTTTCAAGAGGTTTGGAAGACTAAGTGGGGGTACGTTTTACGTTGAAAGAAGGAGAGAAAGAAAAAAAATGGGTTGGAGAAGAAAAGGAGGAGGAGCGTTGGTTGGGTTTCGAGGGAGAATGGATCCCTTGAATGATGTGAGTTAGGTAAGAAGGAGTGAGCTTGGGAAATTTTGCATGAGGAATGGCTTTATTACCAAAATAGGCAAAAATACATCATATATTACGAGAATAGGCAAATTCAATTCAAAATACCAAAATGGGGAAGTCGTGGGGGGCCAAAACGACTTCAAATGAAGAAGTCGTGCCTCCCTGCACGACTTCACACTGTGCATTTGACCAGTGGTGAAGTCATTCACCCCAAAAATGACTTCTGGGTCTTATAATCGATTACAAGATAGTGGTAATTGATTACACATTGTTGAAATCGTGACTCCCCTGCACGACTTTAGTTTAGTAGGCAAAAATGCTTCTGGTAATCGATTATGACACTTCTGTAATCGATTACCAGTGTTTTAAGTGTGCAAGAACCACCCTGGTAAGCGATTACAAGCTTGTTGTAATCGATTAACAGTGTGTTTTGGTTGGTTTTTGAAAATTTATTTTGCAGTTTACATATTTTATGTATTGTTTGTGTTATACGAAAAAAGAAATTGTGGTTATTATTTAATGAATGGAGACACATTTGAAGAAAAGAGAAAAGTAATATTAATAAGAAATATTAATAGTAATATATTAATAATCGATTTGATTACAATTGGGTAAGATTAAGAAATAACTAATGACGAAATGGACAATTTCCCCTATGATGACCTTCGTTGTGACAGTAAGAGCATTTTTTTGGCTTATCTGGATTGGATTGATCCATTTCATTATGAATCCTATTTGTAGATGGTCTTCCGGATGCCTTGCATTGCATTTACAATCTGGTATGAAGTTTGGACCTGTATACGCAAACCAATAATCTTGATTTTGGATTGGGTGAAATTGTACTTCATATGCCTTGAAAATGTTGTTAAGACTGTACACTGGATCAATTACTTGGGTTAGTGGGATATGCGAAAATGCACAAAAAGTAATGACAAGATGACATGGGAGACGAGTAGCCTGGAAGTGACCACAATCACACCACCATTCATTTAGGCCGACCTTATAGGAAAGTGGAATAGGGCCATATTGGTGATGTGTTGAAATTTCCTGAACATCAAATTCAGAATTTTCATGGTTGTAGCGATGAACATGACAAAATGCGGATTGTTGTTGATTTTTCCTAATGATGTCGGCAATTTGTTCAGGAAATTGGTGGTCTGCTTGTAGCATATAGTTCGCCTTTAATCCTCGTTCAACAAACCATGATTGTGTCCTCTCAAATGTTGTTCTGATGAGAGCACATATTGGTAATGAATGTGCTCCCTTTAAAATGGAGTCGGTGCACTCAGCAAGATTAGTGGTCATATGTCCATATCTTCTCCCTCCATCAAAAGCCTGAGACCATTTTTTTAATGGAATTTCATCTATCCAATCAACTTGTTGTGGGTATTGGTTTCTTAGTGTAGTAAGTTTTGACGTGACAGTTGGTTGCTTGAATTTTAATATATAATGCATTGAATTAAAACTAAAGCAACAAATAAATCAAATTTTGAGCCTCCAGACCTGGTAATCGATTACCAGATACACCTTGTAAACGATTACAGGTTTTGCTGTAATTCATTACTAGAGTGGCTGGTAATCGATTACAGGGTTTCTGTAATCGATTACTAGAGAACTCTGGTAATCGATTACAGAAACCCCGTAATCGATTACCAGCCAAACCCTACCCTATAAATTGAACTTTTTCTCTCTCCTCACGAACACACACCCATTCCCACTCCATCTGCAGCGCCTCCCCACGGTTTTACCACTTCTCCAACCTCAAAAATCAAGTCCTCTTCCACATGTTTCACTTCTAAACAACATTTTTTAAGTCTCCTTTCAATTCTCTTCAATTTGCACCGATTGAAATCTTAAATGGCGGAATCTTCAAAGAGGAAAAGAGTTAGGGGCTCATCTTCTACAGCTGCGGGACGTCGCCGCCGTCAACCTTCACCCCAGAAAGCTCATCCTCACCCTCACCACCATCGTCACCGATTCCAGCACACCAAAATCTTCAATTTTCCACTCCTGCACTAGCTGAAAGGTATTTCTCACTTTTTAATGACCGTCAAATCATTGACCCAAAACACCTAGATGATCAATATTTCGAAGATCACAGTTTTGAATGTTTTTGGCATGCTGAAAAATATGGGATTGGATGATTTTGTCTGCGATGTTGCGCGTTATTATCCTAATTTGGTACGTGTCTTTTATAGTAACCTCAAATTTTCTAATAATGGAACAATGAAAACTGAGGTCAACAATGTCAAAATGATTATCAAACCCAGCATTTTTGCTTTCATAGCCAACCTCCCCTCTGTTGGGTTGAACTTTGAGGGTAAATTATTTGAGGATTGTGCCGATGAATACAATATAGACGTAGTAAGACAATTAATTTGTTTGTCACACAATCCTCCTACGAGTTGAATTCTAGCCGACAATATGACAGTTGAGGCTAGAATATTACATTATGTGATATGTCGTGTTTTGTTATGTTTAGAATATTACACTGAAATTTGTTATTCTTTTTTGCTTTGCAGATCTCGTAGAGTTGTGAAAAAGGATCAGGATTAATTCAAAAAAGAAAAAAAATTGATTAACGTCAAATATTGATAAAATTCGAGGTTAAGTTAACGTCGTATATTAACAAAATTCGACGTTAATTTAACGTCGAATTTTTTAAATTCAACGTAAATTTAACGTCTCCTAATATGACGTCGTTCAGGAATTCGCCGTTAAAAGCCCAAAATATTCGACGTTGTATGCGATTTTTGTACTAGTAACATTTTCCAATATGATAACAAAATATTTTCTCCATTAAACGCTGGTAGGTGGCTCCTACATTTTTAAGACTGAACAACATTACATGATAACAGGAATTGGCCTGCTCGATTATGAAAGTTGTCTTCTCCTGATTTGGTGCATACATAGGGATTTGATTATACCCTGAGTATGCATCTAAAAAGCTTAATAGTGCATGCCCTAAGGCACCATTAACCAATCTGTCAACACTTGGGAGGGGATAAGAATCCTTAGGGCATGCTTTGTTTAAATCTACTAAGTCGACACACATCCTCCACTGGTCGTTTGACTTTTTTACCATAACTACATTCGCCAACCATGTAGTATAAGTTACCTCCCTAATGAATCTTGCTTCGAGTAGTTTGTTAACCTCTGCTTGTACAACATTTCTCTTTTCTTCCCTGAACCTTCGTTTCTTTTGAGCAACCAGGCGTGCTTCTTTGAATATGGCTAATTTATGTGTCATAACGCTCGGATGAATGCAGGCATGTTCGAGGCCGTCCAAGCGAATAAATCTACATTGGCTTTTAAAATTTTTCCCAAATTTTCCTCGTCGGTCTTTTTTAGCCTTCCCCCTATGGATGTCACCTGTGACTCTTTTTTCCCGAGTACAAATGGCTTGATGTCTCCCTAAGGTTCGATACGGTCATCGGTGTTTGTTCGTGGATCGAGATCAACCATAGCAGTTTTTGCTCCACTACTTTTTCTAGGGGGAATGAAGGGTCTGACTTTTAAGCCAGCCATATAGCTGATGGAAACCTAACTAGGGCAGCCATCCAAAGGAGTGCCAACTCATACTAAGGCTAGGAAAGGGAAGTTGAAAAAGGACTTCTAAAGGCTCTTTCTTGATTTTCTTTCTCTATGTCTTAGAAAGATTATTTTTTAATACTTATATGGTTGTTTTGTAGGGTCTAATAAAGCTTGGAAACCATGGTTGAGCCACTCAAGAAGCTTAAGAAGCTAAGGAAGGCAAAGGAGCTAAAAAGGGGAGAAAATGAAGTGAATTCCGGATTTAGCAACTTGGCTTCCGGATTGGAATCATGAAGAAAAATGCCTTCCGGATTCTGAAATGACCCAGCCAAAACCCTGCCTTGCCCAGCCACTACGTATCAGATTTTGAAATGCACATGCTTTCCTTGTGTGCTTGGAGTGGGAAGCATGTCCCAGCTAACTTGGCGCCCAAGCTCAACTTGTATTTGATTTTTGGAGGGAAATTAGGCCAGAAGTGAGGCGCCTCTGCACCTATAAATAAGAGGGTCTCTCCTTTGTAATTTTCACTTTTGAGCTTAGTGATATGTTGCTGAAATTGTTTTCCAGCCCTATTGCTCTTGAGTCACTCTTGATTTTCGACTTCTTCACCCTTCCTCTAGCTTTCTTCCTCCGTAGGAAGGCCCTCTGAGTTGTGAGGCCTCGTCCACACACTTCTCTTCACCTTAAAGACTTCAAACACCTCATTATCTTCACTAGTCCGCTGCACCTTTCTCCTTTACTATACTACAATGGTTTGGAGCTCCCGCTTGCGTGAATCCAACTGGGAGTAGTTTCCATCAATAGCATTCTCGAGCGGTTCGTTGATCCGCCCGCACAGTACATATAGTTCCCTTGTCCGAGGGAAACTTCATGGCTAGATAAGGAGTACATACCACAACTCTGACAATATTCAAACATGATCATCCCAATAAGGCATTATACGAAGTATTTGCTTCTACTAGTAAAAAACTTATTCTGAGCTCTTTTGCCTCTCTGCATGTCCCAAGTCTGGTCCTCAAGTCTAAATATCTTCGAGTATCGACTCTTTCTCCTATGAACCCCACAAACTGTTCATTAAATGGGGCTATTATATCTTCTAACAAATCCATTTTCAGGAATGTTTTCCAATATAAGATGTTGATCGAACTACCTTGGTCAACTAACACCTTACTGACACTGTAACGAGCTATCTCGGCTATGATGACCATGGGATCATCTTGATCAGGGTCAGGGGCATGGAAGTCCTGATCAGTAAAGGTAATAGGTGGCAAAAAGCGAGGCTTTCTATCCACCATGTGGACAAATTTCAAGCTCCTTAGGTGCTTTTTGCAGGCCGAAGATGATGTTCCTCCTCCAGCAAAGCCTCCAGAAATGGTATTGATACGCCCGCGAACCGATCGCTCGTGTTCATGACTGCGACTTCGGTTGCGGTTGTGCCTCCGTCTTCAGTCGTCTTTTTGATACGATCGTTCGAAACTTTTGCACAGATATTTTTCCCTAGGGGCTTCTTATTTGGACCCTTTCTTCCTTTACATACTTACGGAGATGGCCCACTTGGATGAGCCTTTCTATTTTATTTTTCAGCACAAAGCATTCCTCTGTAGTATGGCCACGGTTTTGATGGAAATGGCAGCATTTCCTTTCATCTACATTTTTAGAGGTTCGCTTTTTTTTTTAGTGTGAGAAGTTCAACATTAAGGGCCTCTTCAAAAACTTTCGCCCAAGGTGCGTTGAGGGTAGTATAATGATTAAACTTGGGTAGCTGGGGAACATCTCCTTGAGGTTGACCTCTGTTTTTGTCGTTATTGTCGAACGATCGCTTTCCTTCCTTCTTGTTCCCACCTGCTGAAGTTTCTTGTTGTTCCTTTTTCCTTGAGTTTCTCATATCTTCAATACGAGTAAACTCAGCGACTCTTTCTTGGAGTTCGTCCATAGTTTTAGGCGATCTCACATATAAATTTTCGGCGAACGACCCTATTTTTATACATGAAGGCAAATTGTTGATGATAAAATTGTGATTGATACCTTGAACTCGTCGTGCGGTCTCATTATACCTTTTCATAAAGGCCTTTAAGGTTTCTTCCTTCTCCTGTTTCTTGTTCACTAATTTCGCCAACATTAGCTCCTGTATCCGGTTGGACGCATAATGCTTTCTAAAAAGATCTTGAACAATAGCAAAGCAATCCACTGTGTTTGGGGGAAGGGTGTTGTACCATGCTAATGCTTCTCCTTTGAGAGATAATGAGAAAGCTCTACACATAATCGAATCGCTATCTGTGTAGAACGCCATTGCATTAACGAATATCTTAAGATTATCATCTGGATCAATTGAGGTATCATATTTCTCTAATGTAGGAGGAGTTTTTCCAGCATAGGTGTTTGCATGATGGCCGTCATGAAAGGGAGTAGACTGGTAGGCCGAACGATTTGCAAAGGCGTTCGTGTAGGTGTTATTCTGCTATTTGCTTCCCTTCTTTCCTGGTCATTCGGGTTGGTGTGGTGGGATGGATGTTAGTTGTGGCCCAATGACTCTTCACAACTAACTCAGGCACCTGCCTTACCGCGACCCAATGACTTATGCGTTGGCCCAATGTTAATAAGACCATTTGTTTTGACCAATCTTCGTTGACTGGAAGGGTAGACCGAACGGTGATTTAGTATTTTTTATTATCCAAAAAAATAATAATAATGTCATGGTGATTTTTGGTTTTTTTTAATCACTATTTGCACGATTCCATAGTTGTATTCAAGCATTACCATAAGCATGAAAATAATGGTTTCATATTGGCGTTGAATGTTTTGTAAATTAATTGTCAAATTTTATTTTAAAAAAATAATTTCAATTTTCAAAAGGGAATTCCGTAATCAGGAGTTGAACCCCGATTTCAACATAGAAATTAACCAGGTGTGCTATTGTAGATACTTTGAAGGGAAGGTACAGAGAAAATTACTTAAGTTAGTTTTCCACTTAGTGCATTGCATCAGGCCAACGTTTTTTATTTTGAAGGTTTCCACTTATATCACTTATTTTTTCATTCATACTACTGACTGTATTTTCGCAAATTATTTTATATTTCCTTTCTCAATAATATATTTTCCATCAGAAAGAAGATATTTGTGATTTATTGAATAAATAAAGAAAAGTAATAATGTTGTATATTTCTAATGGTTAAAGAAAATAAAAATATAGTGTTAAACAAAAAGTAGCTGAAAGATGTAGAATTTTTTTCTAAATTACCATAGCTTTCCCCAAAATCAATCTACTAGTCATTTCTGGTAGGATCTAATCACTTAGTTCCCAGTTGAAGACCGAGGTTATGAACAACAATGAATGGACATCTTGTCAGACCGTACTGGTGGCATCAAACCACACTCTTTAGTTAGACATTTCTACCTTAACTTTTTTTATCTTGACAATACAATTGTGTCTGTGAAGATATTTGTTATCGACATGCGATTCCTCAAGGGAATTGAGACTATATAATTGATGATGACTTGCGAAACTCTTGTGGAATTGTGACGTCTACAAAGAAATGTGTTTCTGTGAAGCGTCTACTGGTCTTGACAGATATTATATTTTACATGTTAGGGTATGAACAACAGTGCTATATTAGTCAGTATCTTGTATCTCAATTTGTTCCATGAATTTTGATTGTTTAGTTGGTACAAACAAGTAACAACTTTGTTACTCAAGAAGCATGAGCAAAGAACAAGACACTTAATTATTTCAAAAATTAAAAGTTCACAATAAATGTATATTAGAAAATGAAAAAATTAGGTATCGATTAATGACTATTTGTAAAAACTTGAAAAATAAACAATGATATAATAAATAAAGTTATTATAAATCGTTAAAGAAACTTTTCATTTTCATTCAAACAAAATTTCATGAATTTTTTAAGACCTAAACCTTTGAAAAGTCCTATACAATTAAAACAAAAGAGAAAATAGTGGACAAAATACATTAGTATTTTTTATTAACCTGGATTTCAACATAGAAATTAACCAGGTATGCTATTGCGGTTACTTTGTAGTGAAGGTACAGAGAAAATTACTTTACTTATTTTTCACTTAGTGCATTGCATGAGGCCACCGTTTTTTGTTTTGAAGGTTTCCACTGATATCACTTATTTTTGCATTCATACAAACTAACTGTGTTTTTGCAAATTATTTTATATTTCCTTTCTCAATAATATATTTTCCATTAGAAAGAATATATTTGTGATTTATTGAATAAATATAAAAAAGATAATAATGTCGTACATTTATAACGGTTAAAGAAACTAAAAATATTGTGTTAAACGAAAGTAGTCAAAAGATGTAGAATTTATTTCAAAATTACGAGAGCTTTCCCCAAAATCAATGTACTAATCGTTTTTGGGACGATTTAATCCCTTACTTTCCACTTGAAGACCGAGGTTATGAACAACATTGAATGGACATCTTGTGAGACCGTATTGGTGGCATCAAACCACGCTCTTTAGTTTGACATTTCTACCTTAAATTTTTTATCTTGACAATACAATTGTGTCCGTGGAATATTTGTTATCGACATGTGATTCCTCAAGGGAATTGAGACTATATAATTGATGGTGACTTGCGAAACTCTTGTGGAATTGTGAGGTCTACGAAGAAATGTGTTTCCATAAAGCATCTACTTGTGTTGATAGATATTATATTTTACATGTTAGGGTATACACAAGAGTGCTATATTAGTCAATATCTTGTATATCTCAATTTGTTCCATGAATTTTGATTGTTCAGTTGGTACACATAGGGAACAACTTCGTTAATCAAGAGGCATGACCAAAGAACAAGACACTTAATTATTTGAAAAATTAAAAGTTCATATTTAGTGTATTTTAGAAAATGAATAAATTAGGTATGGATTATTGACTATTTGTAAATATTTGAAAGTAAACAATGATATAATAAATAAGGTTATTATAACTCATTAAAGAAACTTTTCATTTTCGTTCAAACAAAAGTTCAAGACTTTTTTAAGACCTAAACCTTTGAAAAGTCCTATAAAGTTAAAACAAAAGAGAAAATAGTGGAGAAAATGCATTAGTATTTTTTATCATCCAAAAAAATAATAATAATGTCACGGTGATTTTTGGTTTTTTTAATCACTATTTGCACCATTCCATAGTTTTATTCAAGTATTACCAAAAGCATGAAAATAGTGGTTTCATATTGGCGTTGAATGTTTCGTAAATTAACCAGGTGTGCTTGCGGATACTTTGAAGTGAAGGTACATAGAAAATTACTTAAGTTATTTTTCAACTTAGTGCATTGCATCAGGCCAACGTTTTTGATTTTGAAGGTTTCCACTGATATCACTTATCTTTGCATTCATACAAATTAACTGTATTTTTGAAAATTATTTTATATTTCCTTTCTCAATAATATATTTTCCATCAGAAAAAATATATTTGTGATTTATTGAATAAATATAAAAAAATAATAATGTCATACATTTCTAACGGTTAAAGAAACTAAAAATACCGTGTTAAACGAAAGTAGTTGAAAGATGTAGAATTTTTTTCTAAATTACCATAGCTTTCCCCAAAATCAATCTACTAGTCATTTCTAGGGGATTTAATCACTTTTTCCCACTTGAAGACCGAGGTCATGAACAACGATGAATGGACATCTTGTCATACTATACTGGTGGCATCAAACCACATTCTTTAGTTAGACATTTCTACCTTAACGTTTTTATCTTGACAATACAATTGTGTCCGTAGATATATTTGTTATTGACATGCGATTCCTCAAGGGAATTGAGACTATATAATTGATGGTGACTTGCGCAACTCTTGTCGAATTGTGAGGTCTACGAAGAGATGTGTTTCCATGAAGCGTCTACTTGTGTTGCCAAATATTATATGTTAAAATAGAATGACTTAGTTTCTCACACCAAGAGGGGGGGGGTGAATTGGTGAAGTGTAAAAATATAATCTTTCAAAAACTATTTCACAAAATAAGATGCTTTCACACTTTTCTTAAATCGCAAGTTAAAAGATATGCAATGCAACAGTAAACTTAATCGAATATACTAATAGCGTAATCGACTTAATAAAAGAGTGTAGGGTTTAGAAAATTCAAACACTGATTTTTATACTGGTTCAGCCAAGCCTACATCCAGTGTCGTTCCAACCATAGGAAGCAAATGCACTATAAAGATCAAGGTGTTTACAACAACGGTTTTACAGAGACCTCACATCAAAAGTGTAAAATACCTCTCTAACCCTCTAATCTAAATATAGGCAACAACACAAACAAGACCAGCAGCAAGAACACCCTCTTTTGCTGTCTATCCCTTGGAGGCACCCTCAAAGTCAAGAACATTGTTCTTCTTCCTACTAACACCATAGGGAATCCAAGCCAGTCTTCAAAGATTGCAAATCTTGATCATGCAAAATACACCCAGTTGTGCAGATTAATCAGCCTTTTAAATCAGTAAGCCTTGCCTCTCAATAAACCTCAAGTGTTTGATCACCACAGTCAATCTTGGTTCTTGGAGCTTCTTTTTTTCTCTATAAGATCACATAGCTTTCTGTAAAGGATATGAAAATATTAGATACACAAATTTTTTTACAGAATTCAAAATAACGTCAATTTATAGTAATACACACATCAGACGTGTTTTAATCGATTTCGCTACTAATGTAGTCGAATACATCTTGTAGTTATAACAGACTATCATCAGTCAAGCTCATTAATTGAATGCACATTTAATACAATCCACTTACAATAAATGTCTGGTCAATATATTTAAAAATATGATCGTTAAGACAGTTATGTTAAGCATTCAATCAGTTTTCAAAATAATAACCAACTTAGTCAAATACACATTGCATGTAGTCGATTAAGAAAAATGACTTAGCAAACTTTTGAAAACTTTTGAAAACATGTACCACAAAATACTCATGTGTTATTAATTATGTGTTGTCATCATCAAAAACACAAATATCACTGAGATTGTGGGTTCAGCTAAACCAGTGCTCCCCCTATCAACAATCTCAACATTATATTTTACATGTTAGGGTATGCACAATAGTGTTATATTAGTCAATATCTTGTATCTCAATTTGTTCCATGAATTTTGATTGCTTAGTTAGTACACACAGGTAACAGCTTCGTTAATCAAGAGGCATGACCAAAGAACAAGACACTTAATTATTTATAAAATTAAAACTTCACATTTAATGTATTTTAGAAAATGAAAAAATTAGGTATGGATTAATGATTATTTGTAAATATTTGAAAGTAAACAACGATCTAATAAATAAATTTATTATAAATCGTTAAATAAACTTTTCATTTTCGTTCAAACAAAAGTTCATGAATTTTTTAAGACCTAAACCTTTTAAAAGTCCTATAAAGTTAAAACAAAAGAGAAAATAGTGGAGAAAATGCATTAATTTTTTATTATCCAAAAAAATAATAATAATGTCATGGTGATTTTTGGTTTTCTTGTAATGACTATTTGCACGATTCCATAGTTTTATTCAAGCATTAGCAAAAGCATGAAAATAGTGGTTTTCTATTGGCGTTGAATGTTAAATTTATTTTAAAAAAAGCATTTCAAATTTTAAAAGGTGAATTCCGCAGCCAGAAGTTCAACCCGGATTTCAACATAGAAATTAACCAGGTGTGCTACTATAGATACTTTGAAATGAAGGTACATAGAAAATTACTTGAATTATTTTTCTATTTAGTGCATTGGATAAGGCCAACATTTTTTATTTTGAAGGTTTCAACTGCTATCACTTATTTTTGCATTCATACAAATTCATTGTATTTTATCAAATGGTTTTTTATTTCCTTTATCAATAATATATTTTCCTTTGTCAGATATTGTATTTTGCTTGTTAGGGTATCCACAACAATGTGATATTAGTCAATATCTTGTATCTCAAATTGTTCCATGAATTTTGATTGCTTAATTGGTACACACAGGTAAGAGCTTCATTAATCAAGACACATGACCAAAGAACAAGACATTTAATTATTTAAAAAATTAAAAGTTCACATTTAATATATTTTAGAAAGAGAAAAATTTGGGTATGGATTAATGACTATTTGTAAATATTTGAAAGTAAACAATGATATAATAAATAAAGATTTTATAAACCATTAAAGTAAACAGTGAACATGAATTTCAACATAGAAATTAACCAGGTGTGCAACTGCAGCTACTTTGAAATGAAGGTATAGAGAAAATTACTTAAATTATTTTTCCACTTAGTGCACTGCATCAGGCCAACATTTTTCATTTTGAAGGTTTCCACTTATATCACTTATTTAGTGCATTGCAAATGATTTTATATATCCTTTCTCAATAATATATTTTCCATCAAAAAGAAGATAAATGTGATTTATTGAATCAACATAAAAAACTAATATTACCGTACATTTCTAATAGCTAATGAAACTAAAAATACTATGATAAACGAAAGTAGTTGAAATATGTAGAATTTATTTCTAAATTACCATAGCTTTGCCCATAATCAATCTACTAGTCGTTTCTGGGATGGTTTAATCACTTACTTCCCACTTGAAGACCGAGGTTATGAACAACGATAAATAACATCTTGTCAGACCGTGCTCGTAGCATCAAACCACGATCTTTAGTTAGACATTTCTACTTTACTTTTTTTATCTTGACAATACAATTGTGTTCGTGGAGATATTGTTATCGACATGCGATTTCTCAAGGGAAATGAGACTATATATGTGATGGTGTCTTGCGAAACTTTTGTGGAATTTTGAGGTGTGCGAAGAAATGTATTTATGTCAAGCGTCTACTTGTGTTGTTAGGGTATGCACAACGGTGCGATATTAGTCAATATATTGTACTTCAATTTTTTCCATGCATGTTTATTGTTTAGTTGGTACACACAAGGAACAACTTCGTTAATCAAGACGAATGACCAAAGAACAAGATACTTAATCATTTGAAAAATTAAAAGTTCACATTTAATGTAATTTAGAAAATGAAAAAATTAGGTATAGATTTATGACTATTTGTAAATATTTGAAAGTAAACAATGATATAAAGAATAAAGTTAAGATAAATAGTTAAAGAATATTTTCATTTTCATTCAAACTAAAATTCATATGTTTTTTAAGACCTAAAGCTTTGAAAAGTCCTATAAAATTAAAAGAAAAGAGAAAATAGTGGAGAAAATGCATTAATATTTTTTATTATCCAAAAAAATAAAAATATTGTCATGGTGAATTTTTGTTTTTGTGTAATGACTATTTGCACGATTCCATAGATTTATTCAAGCATTACGAAAAGCATGAAAATAGTGCTTTCATAATGGCGTTGAATGTTTCGTAAATTAATTGTCAAATTTCCATTTAAAAAAAGAATCTCAATTTTTAAAAGGTAAATTTCGCAACCAGGAGACGAACCCGAATTTCAACATAGAAATTAATGAGGTGTGCTAATGCAGATACTTTGAAATGAAGGTACATAGAAAATTACTTAAGTTATTTTTCGACTTAGTGCACTGCATCAGGCCAACATTTTTTATTTTTAAGGTTTCGACTGATACATGTTACTTTTGCATTCATACAAACTCACTGTATTTTTGCAAATGATTTTGTATTTACTTAGACATTTTGTTAAAATAGACTCGCTCAATTTCTCACACCAAGAGGAGGGGTGAATTGGTGGAGTATAAAATTTAAAAGTTTTAAAATCTCTTTTACCAAAAGAGATGCGTTTATACTTTTGTGGAAACGCAAGTTAAATGATTTTAAATGTAGTAGAAATTTAATATAATGCGTATAAAGTAGAATATATTGAATGTAAAAGAGTAGGGATAAGAAAGATCAAACTCTAAGTTTTTATATTGGTTCGGCCAAGCCTACATCCAGTGTCCTTCCAGTCACAGGAAGTCAATGCACTATAATGATCAAGGTTTTTACAACAAGGTTTTTATAGAGACCTCACGTCAAAAATATAAAACACATCTCTAACTCTCTAATCAAAATATATGCAGTACATAAATAGACTAGCAGCAAGAATCCCCTCTCCTGCAATCCAACCCCTTTGAGGCACCCTCAAAGTCAAGAATGCAGCACGTCCTTCTTCCTATAGTCACAACAGGGAACTCAACTCAATCTTCAGCAGATTGTAGAACCTGGTCTTGCAGTAGACACCCAAATGTGCAGATAGATCAGACTTTGAAAACTCAACAATCTTGCTTTTCAAGAAATCACAATTAGTTGATCACCACTGTCAAACTAGTTTCTTGGAGCTAATTCTCTTTCTATAAACTTTACACTTTTCTGCAAAAGAATATGAAAATGTAAGAATCACAAAAGTCTATACATAAATCAAATTCGCGTTAATATATAGATAAACTCGTATCAGACGCAACATAATCGACTTTGCTACTAATGCAGTCGAATACACTAATTCAGTTATAACAGATAGTAGCAGCCAAAGCAATTAATTGAATTCACAATTAATGCAGTTGAATAGCATTTAATGTTTGCTCAACACATTTAAAAATATAGCCATTGTGACAGTTATATCAAGCATTAATAGATTTCAAAATAGTAACAAGCTTAATCGAATACATATCGCATGCAATTGATTATGTAACAATGTTAAGCCAAGTTTTGAAATTTTTCTCTTTGAAAAACTCTCACAATACTCTTGAAAACAATTTGTTTAATCGATTCACCCCATAATGTAATCGACTTAAAACTGTTGTTTTGCTACACAATTAAAATTCAACATCAGTGCTTGTGGTTTTTCTCATCCAAAAATATGTGTCATGCATTCATGTATAAAATCACATATATAACATAGTGAAATGCAATGAACAACACATATATATGACAATCATGTTCTCATATACACATATAACATGTAAGCATAGAACATGTAACACACAGTACACATGTGTTATTAAGTGTTGTCATCATCAAAAACTCATATATTACTAAGATTGTGGGTTCAGCTAAACCAGTGCTCCCCCTATCAACAATCTCAACAATCTTCCCCTTTTTTTATGATGCACAACCATGATTAATAATCAACCATGTTGCACAACTCAATACAGATTATCAATCAATTACCAATCAACATAATTTTTCCCCTTTGGGCATTAGCAAAAACGGTAAGCACAATGGTATTGATATACAGATAATCAAGCATACATAGATGTATCAGATAATCATAAAACAAGTATGATGCTCCCCCGGTCAAAGATATTCACATGAAATTAAGATATTCTTCCTTTTAAATGAAGACATGTGAAATATATCAATAATATGCAATGCTCCCCTTGTCATTATGCATATTTCAATCTCAAAATACAAATGCACAATGTAGTAATCAGAATATGTCATAGCATTTATCAGCATGTATTAACATTGTATCATATCAGATATATCAGAGCAATAACATAGTAATACTGATTCAATCAAACAACACATTTTAATCTCTTATTATCTCAGATATTTTATGCAGTAGATAAGCATAGAGATATAAGAATAAACAATCAACATCAAATAAAATAAGATCTAAAGATATCAAATATTCCAGTTTTGGAATCTTTAAACTCCTGTTGATGTTTAATCGATTTGATTTCAGTCAGAGTCGATTTCTTGCTGTAGCATATTTCTGATTATCAAGTTCCATCTAGTCAGCAAGTGATATTCTTGCAAAACCTTTCAAAGTCTTTCCAGATCAAGCATTTTAGAATCAATGTTATACAGGAATTAATGTGTTAGTATGCAAATGTATAAAAGTAACAGTAATCAATAACTCATTTGCATACAAGCACAGTGTAATCGATTTAATGCATTCAGTATTGTTGAATTTACTATTATACTCTTTGAATCAGATATTTGATTAACACTGATTTCATTAATATCAAACTTGAAATACAATCAGATAAAGCCAAAATATAACTGGTATATACAACCAGCAAAACAAGACAATACAAAACGCCTAAAAAAGGAACTACTGATTGATTAGATTCTTAAGTCTTTTTCTTATTTTTCTTCTTCAAATAGGTTCTGAGAATCATGTCACTATTACTTTCTTCCTCAACATTGTCATCATGTCCTTCTTCTTCTTCCATATCCTCTGTTGCACTCCCTGCTGGTGTATTACCTTCCTCACTAGAACTTTCTTCAAGTTCTGACTCCTCATTATGAGCATCCAAGTTGAGATGTTCTTTTATAATCAGTACGTCTTTCCTTATTCCTTGGAAAACAATCTTTAAAGATCTTATTTCCTTTAGCAGAACTTTTTCAAATTCAGATCGAGGTCTATTAGAAATGGAAGATGATTGTGCAGCATCGTTATCTTCTTCAGCAAACTCATTTTTAAATTGCTAACCATCAAGAGTGTGTTGTAGCCCCATGCAGTGTAAAGCAGATTTGTCTATCATCTTTGTCCTGCAATAAGACTTGCTTGACTTATTGACACACTCTCCTCCCAAATGAATTAATACTTTGGAGATGAAATCGCAATAGGGTGATAACGGTTGAAAATACCGTTATCTGTGATATAATTTTGATACTAAATGCACCCTTTTCTGCTTAGAAACTTGCTTGAAATCATGTTTTTCTGTTAAGTTGTGTGAATAAGAGAGTTGAGGTTGAATTTGATGAATTTAACTAAATTCCCTTGTTTTGGTAGGAAATGAGATAATACGGAAAGCATAGATGAAGTGCCAAGGAGATGGAGCTCAGAAAGGCCTGGAAAAGCACTAGAAGGGAAGAATGCTCGAAGCTTAGGTGCCTTTTTTGAAGGCTTATGCGTAGAAGAGTGTCGTTCACCGCCTGGGCACTCCTTTTGGGCGCTTGAGCATCAAAAGCACGAAGCTTGGGCGCCCCTTTTTGAGGCTTAAGCGCCAGGAACCACCGCTCACTGCCTGGGCCCCCTAAGTGGGCCGCTTGAGCGCCAGCGACATGGACTGGACCTTGTTTCTGTTTTGAGATTAGAGTAAAACACCCTTACAAGTTCAGGGTACCACGGGTCAGCCATCTCAACAAACTTCTTTAGGCCTTGACGAATCTGCCAACTTTGAAACATAAATCCCTATTTCCTAAAAAAACTTAGTTTCAGATATTTTGTGAGTTATCAGCCTCCTCATTTTCCAACAGTCTAGAAAATTTAAATGCGCACTATCATCGCGGATCCATCCGTCCAGGGTTGATCCTCTACTCATATTCTTGCAACCTACTGTCTTCACTCTCTTTCTTTGAGATGAAGAGGATGTCATTTGATATAGAATGTGAGAGATGAATTTCGGAATACCAAAGAAGAAAGAGTTTCAATGTTTGCGGAGAAAGCGTGAGTGACAAATTTCTTCGTTAGAGTTAATAGAACAGTAGAACCAATTTGGAGGGAACCCAAAAATCCATTTTCGCACCAAAAACCGAATTTAATCGAATTTATCAAATTTCAAATTTTCAAATCATAAGAAAGCTCAAAATGGAGATTATTAATCGGTTTCATTAAAAAACAAAGTCGACTTAATGTTTAACAGAGTGATACCAAAAACAGAGAAACACAATCACAGATTATAATCGACTCAGTTCATAACATAATCCATTAAAATTCGCATAATTATATTTTCAAAGAAAATAATCAATCAATCAGCTTACAACAAACATGCATATAACAATCAATCATACAAATGCTTATGATGCATGAAAGAGTTTTGTTACAGTTACCAAAATAAGTGACCCAAGAATTTTTTATTTCATCATGGTAGTTCATCCTTGAGTTGAATATTGCTTCAGCAGCTACTACTCCTTTCCTACACAACAATTAAAAGGTTTTGAAGTTGGTACCCATTTGAACTTGGGTCCTGTCTTGTTAGTAGCAGGAGGTTGTTCCTTGGGACCCATTTGTTTTTCCCTTTGGAACACCAACATTTCTAAAATAGCAGTTTCTAACATTGTGACCAAGTGTGTTGCAGTAAAAGCATGCATTAGTAATAGGTTTACTCATATCAATAAATCTCTTTGAGTTTATCCTATTACTTTTAGCCTTATAACCAATACCTTGTCTGTAGATAGCTTTTCCAGATGATCTTAACACAACACCAAGATTTTCTTTGCCTTGCGTAAATTTGGCTAACATGTTGGTTAAGTAATCAATTTTCTCAAGGTGTACTAGACAGTTATCACACTCTTTCTCAACAATTTGTATTTCGATCTTGATTGTCTTTGCAGATTTCAAAGCTTCTTCAAGATCTTTTTCAAGCTTTTCATTATCTTGTACTAGATTATCAACTTTGTATTCATAGTCTCTTCTCTCAGAGGATAATCGATTCACCTTATATTGAAGTTGCATGGCTTCTACATGTATCTCATGAAATGCATCCAATAGCATGTAGTACTTGCCCTCTATTGGTTCATTCTCAAATTCACGATCACTGTCATCATCAGAGTGTGCAAAGCCTGCCATGAAGCATAAATTTGACTCCTCTACAACGGTAGAATCATCATCACTTGAAGAGTCTCCATCACTGTTTTCCCAGGCAATATATGCTTTCCTTTGCTTCTTGTTCTTGTCCTAAGGATATTTGGTGAATTCTTTCTGTTTATTCTTCAAGTCTGGACAGTCAGGCTTGATATGACCATCCTTTCCACATTCATAGCATTGTATAGCGTTGCTTCTTCAGCTCTTATTTCCTCCTCTTGAAAAGCCTGCATTGTTAGTGACAGAATTTTTATTCTTCATGAATCTGTTAAATTTTTTACCATCATATTCATGATTTCCTTTTCTAGTACTTTTGCATCTGATTCAGCTTTAGGTTCAAGATTCTTTATATCTTTCTTGCTTGTGGCTGATAACGGTTGAATTTACTATTATTTGATACTTAATTTTGATACTAAAAACACCTTTTTGACTTAGAAACTTGCTTGAACTCATGTTTTTGCTTTAGTTTTGTGAATAAGAGAGTTGAGGTTATACTTGATGATTTTATCACTAATTTCCCTTGATTTTGTAGGCTATTAGAATCATTTGAAAGAAGAGTTAAAGTACCAAATAGTTGGAATGTAGAAAAGTCAACCAAAATGTAGAAAACTCAACTATAGTGCACAAAAGTCAACCAAAATGCATAAAAGTCAACCAGAGTGCAGAAACGTCAACCAGAGTGTAGAAAAAGTAGCGTGAGCGCCAGTTTTGGGCGCTGAGCGCCAGTTAAGTGCCGCAAAGCTCGCCCGGGAGCCCTTTGAGGGGTCCTAAGCGCCAGTACTCGCTGTTTCACGCTTGGGCGCCCTAAGTGGGGCGCTGAGCGCCAGTTTCGTGGGCTTGGACCCGTTTTCTGTTATTTTTATGTTCTATTTAAGGACTTGGACGTTCTAGGGTTCACATCTTTGGACATAAAGAGGCGTAGAAACACTCCTTTCATCCCTCGGAGGTAGATTTTGGATGCGGAAGCTCCGATCTTCAACTTTTAGGGTTTCATCTTTCATTCTTTTCCATATTTTCATCTAGTTTCACCATGCACTAAATCTGTTTGGAGTTTACTAGAGTTCTGGTTTATTGTTATGTTCAAATTATAATTATGTTTTTTAATTTTGGTTTTCTAGTATCCAAAACAATTTAATGACAATGATTGTGGCTATTACATGTGTCGATGTATGAAAGAAATTATCACATACAGTGAAAGAGGAATAACTTCAACTGATGTAAGTTATCTTCATTGTCATAATTAATTTGTAGTAAAAATTTAATTGACTAATTTTATATTATTTTTCTTTGTTATAGTATTGTCCTAATTACAGATATCAATAATATCGTGATAATCAAATGATTAAAGTTAGGGAACATTGATGTTTATATAAAGAGGATATATATCTGTTATCGTTGTAGATAATATCTTATAAAGCAATGTCATGTTATGACACATACTTGACATCTCAAAGATTATATTTTGAATTATTATTGTACTAATAGTTTTTATTCATACATTGAAGTAATGAACACTCTTTTTAAGATCTTTCTTTCATATTTGTCTTAATATTTTATATTTTTTATATAACAATAGCGCACATATGTATATAATAGAACTACTATTTTGTATTTTCTTTTGAAAATATATTTTATATTTTCTAAAGTATTTTATTGAATTTTTTTTATATTTAGACCAATAGATAGCGTGTGACATCCCAAAATATAGCACACAACTATATACAGGTATCCACATTTAATAATATGATAGAACAATTACTATAATACGAACATCAAACTTACAGTTATTACAAAATACCCATTAAATTTTTCGTTTAACTTTGCAAGAGCTTCCTATACCACTACCGAACGTTCAACATATAACCGAACGGTTATATTTACAGAACAAAAATAGTGAACGTTCGGTTCACCAAAACTATAATTACTATACGACCGAACGGTCATCAACTATTCAGCAGGAGTCTCACCACCCAACTCCTGCTCCAGCGTAAGCTCTTCCCCTTCTGCTCACATCCAACAAGGATGATCATTGCAATAGAAAACCGAACGGTAACATGGATAAAACAGAAAACAAGGGTAACCTATTATAATTCAATTAAGCATGTATTCACACATGTAATAAACTACAAGCACTTACAGAACGAATGCTATAACATATAGGAGCCAATATAGATATCACACATAACTGAAATATAATAATACTATACAACCGACAGTTGACTTGACCATCCGGATTGTATGAATACGTAGCTTGAGGCCGTTCGTGCACTCGGGTGGTGGAGTAACTGGAAAACCATCAGTTGCCACCCGAGGTTAGTCCGTTATAACTCACCCAAAAACCTATGGGCTAGGATCTCCCGCCATTCTCACACAATGACTTACCCATCTCTACTTGAGAACTAGTAATCATCAGAATATCAGGATGAACTCCGTGAATTTCACTATCCGTATTCATACTCTACCACCACATTATCCTTACACTGAGACATTCCTCCCTGGAATTCTCTTCCACATTACTTGAAACTTAAACTTTTACTTGAATACCAATAATACTTCCCATACATAATAGATCATTGCAGTAATAAACAACCAGCACCAAGCCATAACATCAGCATTGAAAGATCAAACAACATTTCACATAAGAAGATCGAACGCTCAAATAACACCACCCTTAGTCACCAACGAACGGAAAGGATCTAAACAACAGACGAATATAACCGAACGTTTATTTAATAGATATGACTTTGACATGATCTGAACACAACTTAAGGATAGAACACTCTAAATAAACCAAATACTTAATATAAGACTGAGCCATATTTAACTATTTTCAATACTCGAACGAACGGTATTTCAATATCCTCAAAGTAATAACGAACGATATTCTACTATACTCAAAACAAGAACGAATGTTATTTCACTATCTGACAAAACCGAACGCTTAGAGCTTATATCGAACACTTATAACTACTGATCCTTGGTGTGAGACCGAATGTTATTTTGCTTATTTTACAAACCAAACACCTAGAGCTTCTACCGAACACTTATAATTACTCCTACATACTATTCATCAAACCTAGTACTTTTAAGGAAACCGAACGTTAAGACATTTTAGCTAAAATACCCATAAACTTGTATCTGATCATAAACGAACGTAATTTAAGCCTAGTCTAAGTACGAAGTCTACTAATAATAATATATGAACTATCACAAACCAAAAATACCTAATTCAATAAGACTGATTATAAATGTATATAACCATCAACACTTGATATATTAATCACTTCCTATAAACCGAACGATCATACCCTGGTAAGGCTAAAATGCTAACTCTATTGATAACTCATTCCCTAACCCTAACCGAACGGTTGAGACCGGACACCCAACTATTCTACATAATTTTGCAGAATCCTTATAGACTTATACAGAACCACCCAGAAACATACATTTCATACACTCATATACACATCATCAATCAATTCATTCCATACATACACCAAATCATCACATGCATAATTAAATTTAATAGCTTCCCTTACCTCTAGCTTGAACGAACGTTCCTAGAGACAGAATACGGTTCGCCCTACTACAATTCCTTCTACCCTCACGTTCAACAATTCTTCAAACTAAATCAAACAACAGAAGACCAACAATGGCTCAGACAAGATGAAATCATGCAACCAGAACTTCGTTTGCATGTACCAGATAACGAACGGCTAAGGACAAGAAGAACTTACCAGTTCAGAACCCCAAACCGATCGGTTCAAACTGAAGCTCTTGACGCTGAAAATGCTTTTGCGGTGCCTGAACGGAGATTGGAGAAAAGAAAGTGAGTGTTTCTTTAGAGAGAAGATGAAGGAGATGTAGTGAGAAGAAGGAGAAAATGGAGTTTCGGAAATCAGGGAGGAAAATGGTTGCATGCAGAGAATTGCGTAAACTTTTGACACTCAAATTTTGCTTCTATCAACCAAAATCGAACGTTCAATTCCTTACAGCCAGCTATTTTCCATTCTCTGAAATTCTGATTCTCTTCTCGACACTTGGCTTCCAGTAAAAAGGGTTTTGGAGTGCGTTTTTAATGAGGTCTGACACAGCGCTTATTTAAATAAGTGTTATCTAAGACAATAATAGCGTTTTTTTAAATAAGCATTATCTATTGGTGTCTGATAATAGATAATGCTTATTTAAATAAGCATTATCTATTGTTAGACACCAATAGGTAGTGCTTTTTCTAAAAGCGCTCTCTATTAATAGATTACGCTCACATAGATAGCACTTCAAAAGCACTATCTATAAGGGAAAAAAACGCTATCTATGTACTTTTTTGTAGTAGTGTAAGACAACTATTTGATACTTTTTTATTTAATCCTATGATTAGAATTTTCTTAAACAATAAAAAAGCATAAATGCAAAAATTATTATGTTTGGTTATAACGCCGAAAACTTAAGTCGACTATCTTGTATGATCCCATTAAGATCATATCAATTTGTGATTTCAAGTGTGATCCAGATCACGACAAGGAGAAAAGATAGTAAGACCATGTAAACTTACATTTTAGATTACAATTTTAACAGCATTTAACATGAGTTGTAAAATACAACTCATCTAGAAAGTATCATAATTATCTCACAGTGATTGAATAATTGAACATAAGGAATAAATCACTATAAAAAGGCAAAAAGAAAAGACTACACTATATAATTCGTAAACCAACGGGGCTAGAGAGTTAAGACACAAACATGCACAAACCAGCGGGGCTTTAGGTGTAAAAGGAGGGGAAAAAAGAAAGATACTTTGAATAACACTTACTAGTCTTATGTGATGTATTTCAATAAGATGAACTGCAATGCCTATAAATCATAGAGCACTAACCATTACTTTTACTAATGTTGATCTTAACAATAATACAGAAACATATTATGAGATATTAGGAAATGAGGAAACTAATAAAATCGAGGAAGTAGCCATAAGTGATTAAGATTTAAGAATACAATTAGATAAATTAGATACTATAAATAAATTTAAAATACAATTTCGATATTAATGACATTAAAAGACACATGCATGCATACACTAAGTTATAGAATCATTCAATAATACATTAATCAAATTTTTAAAACAAAGCTCAATAATCTTTCCTACAATCAAACCAGTTGCTTTTGGATTGAGTAATCAGAACCAAAAAAATAGAAATACCTCTAAAAGATGAGGATAAAGACCATTGATGCAACCTCAACCTATGGCACCAAGGGTCAGGCAGCAGCTTCCCATTCTTTCCAAGCATCATCCCCACCAGCAGACAACTTAGCTTGCATAAATTCTTATAACCTTTAGTATATCCAAACACAAAAATGAGGCTGGTGGACAAATTAACATCATAAAATAGTTTCTCTTACATATATACACCTATGTCTCACCCATTACCATTATGCTTGGTCTGCCTTAAAGTAATAGTAATAGTTTGACTGTTACTTATTTTTAGCCACTATGATATAGAAAATTATTACAAGTGTAAATAACCTCAACACATTTGAAAGAATATCAAGAGCACTTGCAGTGGATTTCCATAAATTTCATGTGTTCACAACATCATCTGAAGTACCTGAAAAATACTAGAAGGAAGGTTGAATAGTGTTTTTGGAAAACGTTTTTCGCAACCCTTCTAATATAGCACGTTGTTGAGTGTTAGAAATATTCTTTAGAAATTTTAAACGTTCGACTTGAAATATATGTGTTGATAAGATCGGCGTGCTATTTTGAATGTTTCTAATGTACTTTTTGTAAGAAGTTCCTTTAAAAATAAAGGATCGTTTAACTTGGAAGTACTTATATTTTAAAATATAAAACTCAACTCCAGGTTTTCTAACAGGATCGTTTAGTAAAGAGAAGAGAAAATAACACAAGAGATTTTATATTGGTTCACTCCAACTGACCTACGTCTAGTCTCCTCCATAGAAGGTTCCACTATAATCATCACACGATTACAAATGAGTATTAGCACCACTCCTAATACTCATCTACCTCGCCGAGATTTCCTTTGAGTATTCGCACCACTCCTGGTACTCAGCTCCCTGCCGAGATTTCCTTGAGTATTCGAACCACTCCTGGTACTACACTACCACGCCTAGATTCCTCAACTCAAAAGAGTTCAGTTGTAAGTATTTTAATTCTCTTCAAAATTTCAATCAACAATTGCTTACAAGTAGTTCAAACTAAAACTCTCTACGAGAGGATTTGATTACAATACAATGTAGTCTAAACACTCACAAGTGTTTCTCTCTACTCTCTTACAGCAGTAAGAAATTTGACGCTTAAGCTCGAGACTATCTCGTTCTCTTTTTCTCTTCTCTTCTCTTTTCTTTAGCTTAGATGTATTCTTTTCTTTGAGCTCTCTTCTCTCTTTTTCTCTTTCTTTTTTTTCTCAGCAATCGTTGTGTAAGTCAACTTCGTCATAACAGGCATGTGTTTTCAATCCTTTGCTTGAAGTAGGTTGTACGATCTTTTTAGACTTTGCTTCAAGAGAGGAACATTCCATGATTATCTCTTTTGTCTATAACTTCGACATTTGATATTTCAGTTGTGGCACTGTGGATGTGTGTAGAACAAATTATCTGCAAAATTAGAGTAAATTGTGCATGCAGCAGATATGACTTTTCTTATCACCTTTGTTGATTTTGAACGTTGAGCATTTAATGTCATTTAATGCTTGCTCAGAACAACAAAGTGCTCTTTGATTTCCTACCATTAGGTATCATTTTATAATTAAGTTCTTTTGATCGAAGATACCAAACTATAGATACTTCATCACAAGATGAGGTGTTTGTTTAGCTTATGGTATCGTTTGATCTAAGTAAACACTTCATTAGTTTTTGTCTCTTTTTAGAAGGATAGTGTTTAGCTTCCTTAGGATTTTATGTGTTTTAATACTTAAGTCTTTTAATGTTTTAGTCTAATAGAAAAACATATATGCTGCATACTTAAGTCAAATACTTAAACCAGGTTTTATAAGCATTTGAGCGTTTAACTCAATTCTCTCTTGGACACTTTTAGACAAGACATTGTCTAGTCATGCGACTAGGTGCCCTAGACTAAATGTTTTTCTATTTCCTAGGACCTAAGGGTTTTCCTATGATTTCTATGTTTGGGGTTCAGGTGTTAGTTTTTATTTGTTGGGGGTTTTGGCTTTATGTTTTGTGTTTTTACCTTAGGTTGCTTTCTGATCATTAACCTATTTTAATGTTCTTTGATTAAACTTCAAAACATAAGAGAGTTTGTTCATATAGACGATTTTGTCTTTAACATCATCAATATAGAAATATGAAAAATAAAAATTGTGACTTCAAATTGCAAAGCATTTTTTAAAGCTCATTTTTCAAAAGCTACATAAGCCATATTAAATCAGGGAAATAACATTAATCAAATATTAAGAGAGCAAGTACGACATACGTCTACTTCATCTGGTCCATGAAATAAGATCCTATGATGAAAAATATATAAAATTTCAAATTTGATGGTCTCAAACTAATGACAACCCAGTAAGTCAACTAATAAACAACCAGGCATGATCTTGATCAGGTTGAGAACCATCTTCCTGGAAAAATAAAGGTCAACAAGCTCCTAGCCATGAATTTTAAAAGGGTCATTCATCAATCAAAGTTTAGTTTCACCTTGAATAAACCTATTTTAAGAACATCAATGAAGAACTATTTATTATATTACATAGTGTTTTGTGGCTAAGTGAACCTTTATTACCCCTCCCAGCCTCAACCTTCTCCCAATGAAAAAATTCTAACATCTTATAAGTCACCATAATAGAACAAACTCTTGTTCTAATGTTTTGGTAACAAGGATTCAATAAAAAATTATTAGAGATGAATGGGTATCTAACCTGATCGACCTTATTTTCAAGCTTCAATCAAAAAGCCTCTCAAATGATCAGAAATGTAGCGGAATGAAGGTTGGAGTAGTGGAGGTGCTATGGAATCCATTGACATGAAGGGGTTTGATCAAAGTTTGAATGAAAGTATGGTGTATGTATGATGCCTCCAAGCTTAGAAGGTCTTCCTACTAAGCTGGAATTAATCCTGCAGCATTTCATTAAGCTCTAAAGTGATTTTTACAAAGTATAGGGCCCTCTTATTTATAGGTTAAGAGGAGCCTTCAATCTGACCAAGTTTCCCTCCAAAAATCAAATACAAATCGACCTAAGGAGGCCAGTTGGTTGGATCACGCGTTCCACATCAAGAGCACATGGAAAACACTCTGCTTGACATCGTTTAATCATCTACATGATATTCTCAAATGCTTTGATCCAATTTGATTAAATGATAAACAATCTGATCATCTAAATGATACATTTATTAAAGCTCTGATCTACAATGCTCAATCCTTTCAAATTCATTTCATTTAGCATGAGTATTTGTTAAATATAAAAAAGGGAGAGATTGTTAAGACAAAGTCATCTAATGAGACAAGCCCGTCTAGAAACTCTTCTTTTGAAGTTTAGCAAAAGAACAATTAACAAAATAACGTTTATGGCTCAAATCATCTAACAGATATGTTTGATAAAACTAGTGTTGAACAAGTAAGCAACTCGTCTATGCTGTATAAAGTATTATACAACTCATAAATAGTGTTTAACGAGAGCGCGTTTAACATTTCAACTGTTTAAGACAAAGTTTAAAGTACACGAAGTATCTTGAAAACGATATGTTACTCAAAAAATAGACTTGTATGCTAAACGCTCAGTACACATAACATACACTTTACAATGTTTACAACATTAAATGCATGTACGCTTTGTTTGTGGTGCTTTATGTCTCTTTATCTGTACAAATCAGGACAATACTAAACTTTATTCAAAGTTTGTACAAGATCAAAAATACGTTAAGAGATAGGAAGACATTCTTGGAATGTTTCCTTAATGTTTTTTGCTGTGAGAAAGTCGTATATGTGTTAACACTCCGGCAAGTGTACCGAATCGTATCAAGTAATAATAAATGGTAAGACCAGGTATCGTTTCCCAAGAGACTCACATCACTAAACAATTATGTGATTACTCAACTAATTAAGACTCTAAAGAACAAATTTTGGGGGTTTTGAATGCAAATGCAATAAAATAAACATGAATGCAATTTGATCAATTTAGGCTAAACACAACAATGAATGGATGAAGTTGATGATATTGTTGTTGGGTTTAGATTTCACCTAATTTACTCTCATGCATATATGAATTCAGCTTCTTCATTAATGTTAATGTCACTTTCTAATTTACCTTAAACTCGATGTCTCGGTGAAGAAAGCCTACTCCTAATTACTATTTCACAATTTCTTGTCTCCCTAGCAATTAATCATGCATTACATTCGCCCAAAAGCTTAAAGGCAACCGATCCTCCTATTCCTATGTCTAGGTAATATTGCTTCTGGGAGAATTTCCCCAGTTCTAGATTTCCCCGTATGTGTCCATATCGACAAAATCAAAGATCATGCAATTGAATGGGTTAAACAAAGCATGCAAAGAGTAAAGAGGAAAAATCCTAACAATTAATGAAGTAAAGCATATATAATCAAGAATCAATTCAACACATGAGAGTTTAAGAGGTTATATCTTTCTCAACAACAAATAAGGTTTGGTTCCCCATGAACATGGTGAAACTAGATTAACAATGGAATGAAAGAATGAAAGAGATAGAAAAACCCTAGAAAGAGAAGAGGAGACTCCCGCATCCCCAAATCTACCCCCAAGGGGTGAAAAGTATGTTTTTGTGCTCAAGCCATCAAAAGATACTAACCCTAAGACGTGCAAGTCTTTAAATAGGGTAGAAAAATAACAGAAAACGAGTCCAAGCCCACGTCGGCGGCGCTCAGCGGTAGCTCCGACACTCAAACTGGCGCTCAGAGCATGACCGTTCGGTTTCACTTTTGACCGATCGATCTTACACTGTTGACCGTTTGGCATGTCTTCTACCACTTCATTCAACTTCTCCTCTCCCAAACCGTTTGGTTTGTCTATGTTTTTCTACACTCGTTCGGTCATCACTTACACCGTTCGGCAGTTGTCTTTCTTGCTCACAAAGTTGGGCCTAGTTCCACCACCTTCACACTGTTTGGTCTCTGTTATGAGTCGTTCGGTCTCTGTCTTCTCCTCTATCTGACCGTTCGGTCAATCTCAGTAACCGTTCGGTCTGGGTTCTTAACCGTTCAGTTTGGATTCTCCCACATCCTACCGTTCGGTCTGGTACTGTTTCTTTCCTTTCTGGGTTCCAACTCCTTGGTACTTTTGCTCTTCTTCCAAATCATATCAATAACCTACAAAATTAAGGGAATTTAGTGATAAAATCACTAAGTATATTCTCTACTCACTTATTCACAAAATTAAAGCAAAAACATAAGCAAGCTTCTTAGTCAAAAAGGCTGTGTTTAGTATCAAAATTAAGTATAAAAATAACTGTTTTTCAACCGTTGTCAACATGTCACCTCTACTTAAAGCATTGTTGCTCTGAAGCTACCTACACCTGACTTCATACATAAAAGGCTACCTGCTTTCATCGAAATCAATTCCATGAGTAACGAATCTTTCTCGAAGAAGGTTATATAAAAAGGGTACGCTGAAGAGAAGAAAAGAAGAACAATCTTTGAATCTTAAGTTGTAATTCTCTCTCTTGAAGCATACATCGTTTAACACCTTTGTGAAAAGAAAATTTTAACAAGTCTTCAGCTTTCATTATATTGATAGCATACCCTCTTTCAGAGCTTCAATTTGTACTCTTTTTTCAAAACCCTTTCATTGTGTTTGTATATTCTAACACTACAAAAATAACAATTATTACCGACGACCAAAATCCGTCGAAAATGTCCAAAATACATCGGTAATGTCATTTTTCTGACATCTTACCGACGGAGTTTGGTCCGTCGATAATAACGTTGTCGGTAATATTTATCGACGGATTATTATGGTCGTCGGTAATTACCGAAGGTCAAATCCGTCGGTAATTACCGAAGAAAAAAGTTGTCGATAAGTCCATCGGTAAATATCTCGATCTGGTTCATCTTCTTCCTCTTTCCCCTTCTTCGGTTTCCTCATATTTTAATTTTTTTTATCAAACTTTCTTCATTCCTAAATCAAAACAACAATCCAATTCATTCCAAAACCAAAATCAAAGGCTCTACTTAGGTTCTCCAATTGTTTTAGAAACCCTAAAATTGGGAAAAATCCCCAATTAGTTTTTGCGCATCCCGACGAGAGCACTACTCTACATGGTTCTCCGACGGCAATGGTTCTCCCACGGCAGTGGTGCCGTTCTCCCATGGCAACGGTGGTGCTCCCCAACGACAGTAGTGGCGTTCTCCAACGACAGTTGTGTCGCTCTCCCACGGCAGCGGTGGCGTTCTCCCATGAGAACGGTGGCGCTCTCCAAAGACAACGATGGTAGTGTGGGAAGATGGTTGCACGAGAGAGAAAAATGGTTGTAGAGAAGGTGAGAAATGGTCTTGAGATGAGAGGAAAGAAAAAATGACGAAAGTGTTTTGTGAGATAGAAAAATATAGTCTTCTTCGCATAGAGAGAGAAAAAATGGGCGGGAATTTTGTCGCTCTTTTTACCGACGGCTTTACCAACGGATTTTGACCATCGATAACTAAAATATGTATTATCGACGGAATTGCCGACGAATTTTGTCCGTCAATAATTACCGAAGACTTTACCGATAGATTTTGTCCGTCGATAATTACCGAATGACAAATATCCGTCGATAATTATAGTTTTTACATCCGTCGGTAATGCATCATTTACCGACAAAAATAATTCCATCGGTGAAATTTCGTCGGTAATTCCATGTATTTTTGTAGTGTAAAGAGAATCAAAACACATGTTTGTTTAGTTTAGTTAAGGTAAACGATCTAGTCAGGAAGACTAGTGTTGAACTAGGTGTAGATAAACTCGTATATCCTTATTAGATAGTTTTAAACCAAGAAAGGTAAAACTCGTTGTATTCTTTGAAAGGATTAGTGGAACCCCTTAAGAGTTCTTAAAGGATAACTGGACATAACTTAGGTTAAGTGAATCAGTATAAAAATAAGTTGGTCTTATTTGTTTTTTTTTACTTACGTTTTTCTAAATGCTATTAAAAAACTTAAGATATTTGATACTTATTTGCGAAAAGTTTTTGAAAACTCTATTCAACTCCACCTTCTAGAGTTTTTCCTATGTTTCAACGTTTAGGATATTGTTAAAACATATATTATGTTTAATGCGTTATCCTAGACGATTTATTTGATATATATTATTTCGTTATATCATTTTGTTAAATCTTAAAATAAAAGGTTTAATAGACAATCTTGTCTTAACCATCATCAAAACCTACTTATTGTGGGACTTGTCTAATTGAATTTTTCAACTTCCAACAACTACTGCAGATGTTTGATATTAACGTGCAAAGAATATTGGTTAATTTTGTTTTTAAATAAATTCATTGTACTACGATAAAATTTACATCTTTTAAGTTTGGTTTAATTGCTTGCATTGTCCCTAGTTTGGCTGCAACGTGTCAAAGTAGTCCATCTTTTTAAAAAAATTTCAATTACGTACAAACTTGGTTTAAAAGTGTCAATTTCGTCCAAACGTATGTAAAATTTGCTTCAATCAAGTCCCTTCCGTTAAATTCACCAAAACGGACGTTAATTTTTTAGTTCTCTCTCCTCTGCTCCTCTGCTTCTCTGCTATATTAAATGAAAAAAACAGTATACGTGGACTAAGTTATACAGAACTTCTGCACAGAGTAATGATTGTGGATGAAACTCTCATTTCTCATATATTTATACTTGGTTTTAGTTTATCTTACAAAAACATGAAAACTAAATCTAAACAAAAAGTATTCTTTTCACACCCATTTTCTGCTTCATTCGATAATTGCTTTTCGTAGTAAAATATTATATTAAAATAATAACAATAAATATAATTAAAATATTATAATTCGTAGTAAAATATTATCTAAAAATCAAATAATTCATTTTTCTGTTCTTTAACTAAAAAGGTATTTACAAAATTATTTATTTTGGTATAATATTGGTTGAACTGTTTCTACATATTTTCATTTTCTTTAAAAAAGAATTATACGTTTTGTGTTAATTATATATATATAATTTATCGTCATTAAAAGTATATTAAAAATATATATAAGATAATAGGATAAATCATATATATTTAAAATAATTTATTAATTAATTTATTTACTAAAATAGTTTTAAGATAATAAAATATAAGATAGATATTTATATTTGAGATTAATAAAATTATTTTACTTTAAAATACACACATATTTTAATTAATAGATACTGTATAACTTTAATTTTTTCTTTCAATTAACAGGCACAATTCTCTATTAATAAATCATATGTAGCATATTGGTAAAAAAAAAGTGGAGTAATAATTTAGATAAAATCATTTAGTTACATCATGATCATGATTTAATTTATGTAAATATTAAATATAAGTGAAAAACATTTTACTAAAGGAGCAGCAGAGCATAGCAGCAGAGCAGTAGAGCAGAGAAGCAGAGGAGAGAGAAAAAAAAATTAACGTCCGTTTATGGGATTTAACGGAAGGGACTTGATTGAAGCAAATTTTACATACGTTTGAACAAAATTGACACTTTTAAACCAAGTTTGGACGTAATTGAAACTTTTTTAAAAAGATGGACTAACTTGACACGTTGCAGCCAAACTGTGGACAATGCAAGCAATTAAACCTTTAAGTTTTTACTAATATAAATTATTTTCATGTTCATATAAAGTAATTATGTATTTCGAAATGTCTATGTCTTTACTTTCTCAATCATATTTTTTTGGGTTAAATATGTTTTCAGTCTCTAAACTATCAAGCGATTTTGGGTTTAGTCCCTCTTTCAAACTAAGGTACATTTTAGTCCTCCTCCTTAATGAAACTTTGATTTTAGTCCTCCAAACCCAACGGCGTTAAAAAAAGGTCGAGGTGGCTAACGGTGAAATTGTACGATTTTTTTTCTGACATTGAGTCAGTCTTTCTCAGCTTTTCTCTCTCCCTCTCCCTTGTCTCCTTCCATTGAGTCAGTCTTTTCCACTGTTACCTCTCTCTCTTCAACTTCTCTTTCTCTCTCATTCCTCCAAACTCATTCCAATTCTCACTCTCATGGGTTGTTACCTCTCTTGCAATGACCAATCCACAATCTTTAAGAAGCACAAACCCCTCGTTGCCAAACCAATCCGCCACTTCAACTACGCCAAAATCTCCCCTACTGCTTCTGGCGCTGAGAATATCCGAAAGAAAGAGATTAGAGTATATTCAATATTGATTGTGTTTGTGTTGAGTTCAGTGTCCACACGCTACTAACAAGAAACAACAAGACTTTGTTTCGTATTGCATTATAATAGAGAGAAATGGGTTTAGAGGAATAGCAAGAGAGAGATGAGAGTGATAGTGCCTCTACAAGGGGTTGTTCAAGGCACAAGAGGTCTTTTCTGGGGTTCCGTAATTCCTTGTGCCCTCTTCTACTTTCTTCAACTCTTCTTCAAAACCAAGACACGTCACCACCAACCACCACCTTCCCACAACCATAAGGAGGATTCCACCACCTTCCGCCGTTCTTTATCTCTCACCGCAAGGCATGCTTCTGCCTCTGCTTACGTCTCCCCTCGCGCCAATTTCGTAATCGCTACTAACTCTTCTTTCCATCTTGGTTTCGACAAGGTTGCTGATGATCCCTACCATGAAACTCATAATCCCGATGGAGCTCAAAGTGGTAATTCTTGTCTGTTTCTTTATAGGATGAAGGGATTGTTGATGAAAACGTTGAATGAATAAACAATCTATGTTGATCCTCTAACCCTGCAGGTTGTGGCTGGTTTCATGTGTCAAGTTTTGGAGAGGGAACCAGTGAGTATCGTGAGGTCAACCATTAGGGTTCTATTTGAGGTTCAGAAGGGGTTTTATTTAAGGACGGTGAGGAGTGAGTTGTGAGCACAGAAAGAGATTGCTTTAAGAAGTCAGAGGGAGAACTAGGTAGTGGAGAACGAGGAGTGCATAGTGACCTGAGAGTTAACAATGAAGAGAAATTAACCAGGTATGGAGAGCTAATTCCGTTATTTTTAAATTATTGTGGTCTGAATGTATGAGTTTAATGTGTTCCTGTTATGTAGTTTATGTGTTAATTGAGTTTCATTGCTTAAACAATTGGAAGTTAATAATACTTTGTAATTATGTTTTGTGGAATTACAACGTAAGAATGTGGTTGTTATTCTAGTTTATATATGACCATGCAATGTTTGAGTTTTATGAATTATGAGTTGGTATGTGGTATTGGATTTGAACTGTGAGTGCAGGGAGAGGATAGCCAGGTTATTAGTTATTCTGTTAAACTCCAGCGGGTTCTTTGATGCAGGGGAAATGTGTCTTCTTTGTGTTTGTGAGGGAGTGTGCTGGTTGTGGTGTGATTTGGTCCAATTTTCTGCATTGATGAAAAGTTTAGATGTGAATCATGATGCATGCACAAAAGTATTTTTATTATACCTCTACAAATCATCCAGTATGGTTAAACAATTTAAGAATTCATACTGATGGCATTTCTCCTACATTTCTACTTAACTGTTTTATGCATGGTTATTCATAAAAACAAGTGCGAAAAACTGAAAAAAGAAAAAAGAACTATTTTTTGTATTGGAGTTTGGATTTGATTTCAAAAATCAATCTAATCCAAAACAAACTTATAAATATTCTGATATTTTTATTTATAAATTTATGAGATCACTTATATTTACATTTATTTTATAAAAGTATATAAACGTAATTATCATTTTTCGAGTTGTGAATTTAATAGTATCGATTTTAAAAGTTATACAACTATTAGCTTTATAATGACTTGCAGATTAGATACTTCTTGTTTTTAATTTTTTTATATTAATTACATATCTTAGTAATTTTTTGAATATATACTTCAAAGAAAAATTAAAGTAAGGCTGAAATTTAAAAATGATCCAATGCCAAATGCTTTTAATTCGAGTCCATTGAATTGGATTTAAATTTTAAACCAAACTATTTTCATGGTGAATTAATGATTGATTAGGTCTAATGAATTTTCTTTTCCAAACTGATTTAATCTAATATTAAATATCCTCAATTTATGATTGGCTACGTTAATTTTGGTAAAAATCAATTAACATAGTCTGTTTCTGATTAGTACTGTTTGGTAAAAATTTTACTTAAGTAATTGATGAATTTTATTTGCAAACCAGCTGTTATTGATTAAAATTTTAATAGTTTGTAATTTTTTATTTGCATAATTAAATATATTTTTTCTATCCTAAAATGATTGCAATTTTAGCTCTTAAAAGAATTTCAAATGCATTACTGTTGATATTTCATGTGGATCCCAAAAATTGATGCACCTTAGAAAAGAAAATGAATAAAAGAAAAAGTGATAGACTACCGGATGAGATGTACTACTATATTAATTAACCTAACAACCTTTTCGTCTTATTCATATTTAAATTGCAAGAGAGGTAACAACCTATGAGAGTGAGAATTGGAATGGGTTTGGAGGTGTTTGGAGGAATGAGAGAGAAAGAGAAATTGAAGAGAGAGGTGACAGTGGAAAAGACAGACTCAATGGAAGGAGATGAGGGAGAGGGAGAGAGAAAAGCAGAGAAAGACTGACTCAATGTCAGAAAAAACAAATCATACAATTTCACCGTTAGCCACCTCGACCTTTTTTTAACGTCGTTGGATTTGGAGGACTAAAATCAAAGTTTCCTTAAGAAGGAGGACTAAAATGTACCTTAGTTTGAAAGAGGGACTAAACCCAAAATCGTTTGATAGTTTAGGGACTAAAAACATATTTAACCCTATTTTTTCGACCGGAAGATGTATGTGAGATCAAATTGGCTGGTCTAGGCTAGCCCCCATGTCTCATATATATATATATAAAAGAGATATGTCACTTCTATGATAGATAATAGATTAAGGGAGAAAAAGAATGAGAAGTTAGAAATGCAAATACATCCAACCATATATTATAGGCTTTCATGCATTCATATACATTATGTATGTAGCCATAGTATACAAGATTTTATTTTAGACCTACAAACAAGACCAAACATATTATATGTACTAATACTAATTATTCATTGGAAGATTATATTGGCTAACTTGTCCTTTGACAATAAACCTTCGCCAATACCAGTGTTTGCTCCAAATTGCATACATTGAATCCAAAGGAATTCCTTTGGTCTCGGGCAAGAACAGTATGACAAAGATGGTGATGACTGCAATCCAACTCGCGTAGAAGAGGAAAGCCCCAAACTTAAAGTGGCAAAGCATTGTCAAGAAAGTCTGAGATAGAACAAACACGGCGAAGAATTGCACTGCAACTGCTATACTTTGTCCAGTGGATCTTATCTTTAAGGGAAAAATCTCACTTGGAATTAGCCAGCAAAGAGGGCCCCAGGACCAACCAAAACCTGCAGCGTAGAAGCAAAACAACACTAGTACCAATATGGTGTTGTCCTTTGAAATGTTCTCTGTACCATGAACACCACTCGCCACTGCCAGCACAATAGCCACCGCAAGCTTCACAATTATCAAAACAATTTACTACAGACTCAGTGCAAAATATATGAAATCAATTGCAACATTTTATTCACTAAAAGCAAACAATAAATATATCTTTGAACGTAACTTATATCTAAATTTATGCAGTCACAAACAAAACCATAAATATGCGTTAAAACTTTATTAAAGAATGGAATGACGCACCATGCAGAGAAGCATTTGAAGGCCACCGGCTATGAACAAGAATCTTCTGCCAAAGCGATCGACAACCGCAGTTGAGACGAGGATGGAAGAGAGGTTGACGAGTCCGAGTATAACGGCGGAAAGCAACGCAGAGTTATTGCCTAAGCCCACAGACTGAAAGAGGTTAGGAGCATAGAAGGCCACAATGTTGATCCCCGTAAGCTGCTGAGACAGTGGAATAGCGAACGCCATAACCAACTGAGGCCGATATTGTTCCTCAAAAATGGTCCTAACACTTTCCTTTTCAATGGCTTTGGAAACCTGCGACGATTGGATGAGTTGTTGGAGTTCGGGTTCCACGTCAACGGCGGGGCCCCGAATTTTGCGAAGGGCATTTCGGGCTTCATCTATGTGGTCGCGTTCTATTAGGCTGCTGGGAGTGTCGGGGATTAGCAAGGCACTGATTGTCATGATGATTGCGGGGACCGTGGCGAGGCCCAGTGACAAGCGCCACCCCCATGGAAACCTCGCCGTTCCGTAGTTTATGAAGTTCGCCGCCACCACGCCGATTGCGATGAAGAACTGGAAGGCCGTGTTGAACGCGCCTCGCCATCTGGGTGGAGCAATTTCCGACAAGTACACTGGCGTTGCCTTTAATTTGTGAATTGCGGGCATGAAACATTGCCAAGGGATGATAAATTAGAAAAATCTAAAATAATTACTATTAAATTTTTTATTCAATGTAATTGTTTTTAGTTATTCAGAGACAAGCTTCATCTTGTTGCCACAAATATCTGATCTCATAGCTCATCTAGAATCCTGACCTTGACTTCATTAAGTTAAAGACTCCAACTATGTCTATCATTTCACAACCGAAATTAACGTTATTTCGTGAGTATAAATCATCAGAAGTTTCATACAGGGAGGACATTGTTTTACATTTTTTTAAATAATTTTAGAAACTAGTTTGTAGATAATAGAAGTGAGAGAAAAAATACAAGGTGAGTAACAATTTAAATATGTTCTTAATTTTTAAAAAGAAATTGAAAAGAAAAATACTACTCTCGATAATAATTTTAGTAGCCTATCAACCAATTTATTATTTTGAAAAAAAAAGACAAATTTCAAGAAGCAAATATGCCCTAATATTTCACTCCTTAGATTTCTCTCAACTTGGTTTAATGGTTTAATGATAGTTTCTTCTTGCACCTTCATAAATCAAAAATTCTAAATTTATCTTTTATTTATTTTGAGTACCAGAAAACAAAAATTAAAAATATTTTGGAATATATAATTTGAAATACAAAATTGTAAATCATACATTTCAGTTTGTATTTCAGATTATATATTCTGAAATATATTTTATATTTTATATTTTATATTGTAAGATGCACAATCTGAAACATAAAAAATATATTTCAAAATGTAAAATTCAAAATACAAAATTTATATTTTGGACTATATATTCTGGTATACATTTGTTATTTTGTATTTAGTATAATGCACACATATTCAAAATAAAAAAGTTATAGTCTATAGTTTATTCAAAAATACACAATAAAAAGTTTTGTTTAGATTGTACAATATAATTTTAGAAAGAGTTGGCTGAGAGAAGGGAGGGAGGAGGAAGGGGCCATCACTACAGGAAAATCATTGATTACCGGCGGGCTATTAGGGACGGCCTTAGGCCTTCGGTAAACTTTGTTTACCGAAGGATTTTCCGACGATCTGTAAAGTAGTACATAATTGGAGGATTTTGGCCTTCGGTAATCGACATGGGACATTACCGAAGGAACTTGACCTTCGGTAAGTGGTTGGTGTATAAGAAATACAATTGTGCATTATGCAGGTCTGTATGTGCTTGAAAACTGTTATGCAGGTTTGTTTGTGAACAGTTTGGTTTCATAAGAAATACAATTGTGCATTAGATCTGTCTCCAACTTACCGAAGGCAACTACCCACGTTAGGTTATTACCGAAGGCTTCCGCCCTTCGGTAATTACCTAGGGCCAAAAGCTTTCGGAAATTACCGAAGGCTAGTGAAGGTGGAGAAGAAGAAGGTGATAAGTGTGGTAGAGTTGGTGAGACACCAACAGAGGTAGAAGAAAGGAAAGAGGTATGCGCTGGTGAAAGAGAATGAAGACAAAGATTGAAGACAAAAGTAAATGAATAGTTTCAGAAATTTAAGGAGGCCTAAGAAGAAATGTGTGAAGGTGTAGGAATGACTGTTTCTTCTTGCACCCCATAAAATCAATAAATCTCAAATTGTTTCTCATTAAAATTATAATAGAAAGATGAGAATTACTTCTATACCAAATTCTACAATCCCAAAAATATTTCCAAAACTTGAAATATCTATTTTAAAATATATTGAAAAAGATATTTTGAAATATACATTTTAAAATATAATTTTGATTTAAAAATCTCATTATAAATTTGGAATATAATTTTTTTGGAATATAATTTTTTTAAAATACATTTCCATTTCAAATCGTGTAATATAAAAATACTTTTGAAATATATTTTAAATACATTCTAATATATATATATATATATATATATATATATATATATATATATATATATATATATATATATATATATCGAAACGTGTTCCTGGTCTTTATTCAGAATGTATTGAAAACAATATACTACAGGATGAGAATTCTGAATATGGGTTGTTAGAATCTTTAAATTAAAGTCATTATATGATATAATTATTAAGTGATCTATTAATATTAATTTTATGACTAAGACATAATTGTCATGAAAGGTTATTGTGTAGATACTCTTAAATAATATTTTAATTTGATGAGGAATCGAATTCGAATTATTAAAATATGAAATGTGCCTTGGTAAGGTTGGTTTTCATCGTAATTATTAGAAGTCTCACATCGAGTAGAGATGAGACCAATTTCGAGTATATAATTGAGTGCAAATCTCACCTTACAAGTTAATAAGATTGAGTTAGATTTAAAGTTCACTTCTTAACATGGTATTAGAACCTAGTTCGATCCAAGGACTTGAGGGTTATGGACCCAACACACCTCTACTGGTGTATCGCGACTCATGTTGACAGCGATCACATGCGCCGAGATCACATTTTCATCCTCTTTCTAGATTCATTGTTAATCTGATCAGGTCTCTTTTGTTTCTTAGGGTTTCTCTCTCTCTCTTCCAATACCCCTTATGCGACCAGTGTGTCTAACTTATCAATCTATATTGATTATGTCCTTGTGAACTTTTCCGTTGATAAGTTAGGTATAACTAAATATGTGACTTGGGCATCAAACATCAAACTTTGACTTGAAAGTTAGGAGTATCTTGATCATCTTACTCAAAAAGGGACTAATATTGCACCCAATGAATTTTCCCATTGGAAGAGAATTGATGTTGAGTTATAGTTCTCAAGAACATAATTTATTTTCTTTAAAATATTATTTTTTTGTGCCTATAACACATGTTTTAAAGTCTAAGAACAAGAAAAATATTATACACCAATAATGCTCAACGTCTTTATGGTGTTTGTCACGATCTTTTCATTGACAAAGCTTGTTTTTATGCGTCCTGATCATAGCACTCCTCTTGTCACGTCTCCTTCATGCCATTGTCGTGGAGCATTGAAGGTTCAACAAAGCTGCTTTGAGAAACAAAGTATGCCCATTTACTCCTTTTTGTGTCGTGCTTTAATTGATGTATTGTGTTTGGTTGGATTGGATTTTGTTTAGGGTTCTTTGTTTTTGTCGAAGGTTATTATAGGTTGTATTAAAAAATTGGAAAAAATGTGAAGAGAATATATCCCTTGTGTGGCTACTCTGAAATTGCCTACAATAATACACCTATAAGCACGGTTTCGTAGTTAATTGGAAATTTTTTTTCTCACCACCCATTACTAAAAAGTTTCAAGAAACTAGTCATTTTAATTAAGTAAAAAAGTAAGACCAAATTTTTATTCCTTTTACGTAAAATTTTCAAGCCCCAACTAAAATATTGTACTTCATATATCCTATTCTATATATAATTTTTTTTACCAAAACATGCATTTTAATGTAATAAGTATAGTAATAAATTGACACATACAACCTCAAGATGATTTCATTTTCATTCAGAAAAGAAAAAACTACATTTTTCATTGGCAATGTAATTCGTTTTCATGTTATTCCTAAGAGATCTTAGTTGTCAATAATTACTGAGGATTAAGGTCATCGATAATGTAACCCGTTTTTTTCCATTATTAACGATGCATCATAGCCTTCGATAATTATTAACGGTCAAGTTCTTTAGTAATTACTGACGGTCCACACTTGTTGGTAATTATCAACGGTGTATTTATTAATAGATTTTCTATCGTTGATAATTTGTTGAAAAATTAACATTATCAACATACTTTAGTACTTAGTACTTATCGACAGAAGAACACTAGTACATTTAAAGGAAATGGCACCGGTTTAATTCGCTAATAGGCACCGGTTTTTGAACCGAGGCATATTCAGACGAGGTAAAAAGTGACCAATTTTATGCCTCGGTTGTGGACGAGACAAAAAACGGTACGTTTCGGTCTCGGTTATCAGAACCGAGATTGTCCTTCTCCTTCTACTGCCTCGGTTGGAGGCTAAACCGAGGCAGTAGGGTCTTTTTTTTTATTTTTTTTTTGGTTATGCATTATCAGTAGGGTTTTTGAACAAGCAGAGAACTCAGATTAAGCAAAACCCTCACCCCTTTTTTTGTAGATCTGAACACATTAACTTGCTTTGAAAATGATAACAAATTAACACAAGAATTTAATTTTGGTGCCTCAAGCAAATTAACACAGAAAAGTTAACACAGACAACATCAGATCTGACCCTAATTTTACTCCAATCTCAGATTCAAAGAAGCAAGTAAAACAAAATCAGATTCAAAAAACCCTAATCTGACCCTAATTTTACCCTAATCTGACCCTAATCTCAGATTCGCACCACCACCATCAACATCAGAAAAACCCTAATCTGACCACCACCACCACCACTATCACCGCCGCCACCATTGACGCACCACCACCGCTTGCTCTTCCCTCCAGAGGCGACGCACTCGCAGGAGATTTTGGAGACCGAGAGAGCGACGGAGCGAGCCAGCGAGAGAGTGACGGAGCGAGAGCGAGGGGAGAGAGGCGCGAGAGCGAGGGAGGCGCGAGAGCGAGGGAGGCGCGAGAGCGAGGGAGGCGCGAGAGCGACGGAGGCGCGAGAGCGACGGAGGCGCGAGAGCGAGGGAGGCGCGAGAGCGACGGAGGCGAGGTGAGGGGAGGGAGGCGCGAGAGCGACGGAGGCGAGGTGAGGGGAGGGAGGCGCAAGAGGGAGGGAGGCGAGGTGAGGGGAGGGAGGCGCGAGAGCGAGAGGGAGGCGAGGTGAGGGAGGCGTGAGAGCGAGAGGGAGGCGAGGTGAGGGGAGGGAGGCGCGAGAGCGAGGGAGGCGAGAGTGAGGGTAGGTTTTCGTTCACTGGGGAAAATATTTGGGGAAATAAGAGGGTTATATGCCTCGGTCCTTCTGGCCCGAGGCAGTAGAGGCTGATACGCCTCGGTCCCTTCTACCAACCGATGCAGTATACCCCTTTTTGGTACCGGTTTTTTTTAACCGTGTCAGAAACCACTAATTTGGCACCGGTTGCTTTCACAACCGAAGTAGTAACCCTTTTTGGCACCGGTCAAATCTGAACCGAGGCCTATAAGGTCTCGTTAATTACAAAACTGCCACCGTGTCTGAATAGACAGCGGTTTGGTGTAAACCGAGGTCTATTGTGCGAGTTTAAAAGCCCATTTTGTACTAGTGGAAATTAGTCATTAATTCAAAAACAATTATAGTGTTTGTGATAAATTTCACATAGTCTATAAATAAAATTAATTTGTTATATAAATAGGATAGCTTTCACTTTATAAATTGATGTAATAAAATTGAGTTAAAATTAAATATTTGTTATTAATACAATATTATAAACTATTTTAATGTTAAATTTATGATGTCAAAAAAATATGTGATTCTTTTCAATTTTTCATTTGTATATGGAATTACACACTTAGAATGCTTATGTACATTTGTGGAATTAATCCTAATTCGAAAAAAAAAAAGGAGAATAAATGTTAATTCTAGCAAAAGCATCATTTTCCTTTAACTTTTTTTAAAAAGGCTTAATACCTCTTTTTGTCCCTCTTTATAAGGGAAATGCTCAAGTTCGTCCTACCTTTTTTAAAAAGTTCAATGTGGTCCTAAGTTGTGAAAAAAGTGTCCAATTAAATCCTTTTCTGGTCACGGCATTAAATATTTAACGATCCACCTGACAGCGTGGAGTGATCTGTGCAACATGGCTGTTTACCTTCATAATGTGGCAGTGTCAGTGTTTTTCATTAAAGTTGACGTGGCAGTGGAAGTGATTAAAAAATTCTGAGTTAGGGTTTGGGTATTCGAAATTGTGATTTGGGGATAAACATTTTGATCGGTTGCGTCCCATTCCAATCAAAACAACGCCACCAATGAAGATCCTTCGGGGGGACAATGCAGGTGGGAACATAGTTCACAACATTGCCATGTGTGCTGGGACTGAACCCTTACCTTGTGATGTTAAAATATTAGGAGCTATTTTCTCCCATCCTTACTTCTGCAATTCGGAGCCAATTGGACCCGAAGCTATTACAGGGCACAAACAACGTTTGTTCTATTTAGTTTGGGACTTTGTGTATCCTTTTGCGCCGGGTGGCATTGATAACTCCATGGTCAACCCCTTCGCTCCTGGGGCACCAAGCTTGGATGGACTTGGGTGTTCCAAGATTATTGTGTGTGTGGCTAGTGAGGATAAAATTAGGGATAGAGGGGTTTGGTACTTTGAGGGTGTGAGAAAGAGTAGGTGGCAAGGAAAACTGGAACTGTTTTAAGAGCAAGTGATGAGAACGGAGAGTGTGATTTTGTCGTCGAAGCCCCTGGTTGAAGAAGCATCAACGGAGAATCCTCCCACGGCCATTTTTTGCTGGCTCTGTTTTTCCTTTCTAAACACTAAAAACAACTATATTGTTGTTAGGTGTAAGAATTACAAGAACTTGACAATTAAATGTAGTCTTAGAGTAGTGTGGGGCTTCCTTTTTCTCTCTCAAAAAGGGTAAACGCACAATTTGCTCTGCAGATTTCATCACCCAATTTGTATTTCCAGTTCTTCCAAAATGCTTATCCCCAAATCGTGATTTCGAATACCCAAACCCTAACTCAGAATTTTTTAATCACTTCCACTGCCACGTCAACTTTAATGAAAAACACTGTCACTGTCACGTTATGAAGGTAAACAACCACGTTGCACAGATCACTCCACGCTGTCAGCGGGATCGTTAAATATTTAAAGCCGTGACCAAAAAGGATTTAATTGGACACTTTTTTCACAACTTGGGACCACATTGAACTTTTTAAAAAAGGTATGACAAACTTGAACATTTCCCTTATAAAGAGGGACAAAAAGAGGTATTAAGCCTTTTAAAAAGTAATCGAAATGAGTAGATTTTAAAAAATTTAAGCAAAAAAATCATGGTAACACGACTTTAACGCAAGCATTTTTAAATTAAAATTGTGTTTAATGATTACAATTTTACACTAGTGCAGTCAGAGGAAACGACACCGGTTATTTTCGCTCATAGGTAGCGGTTCCTGAACCGAGACATATTCAGGTGAGACAAAAAGTGGTAGACTCTTTGCTTTGGTTCCGAACCGAGTTACTTTGTCTCCCTCTACTGCCTCGGTTGGAACCTGAACCGATGCAGAGGCAGTAGGATCTTTTTTTTTCTTCTTTAGCCACCTTTGTGCTTCGGTTCTAATTTGAATTCCAAATTCAAACCCCGAAACTGAAAAAAAATCAAGATTGCAAAGAAAGAAGCCCAAAAATGAATTTGAAACGAAATCCCAGTCTCACGCCCTTCTTTCAACTCTTCGTCCACCGTCCTCCGCCGTTCCACTTCTTCTGCTAGACGAGTGACCAGAATGGCTATGAAAAACGTTAAAGATGAACAAGACTCGCGCTTAGAGAGAATCTCCTATGTATAATAAATGAATCACTACTTTAGAAGGAAAAACACTTTTATGTTAACTAATATTAAAATAGAAGGCCCTAATTCAACCTTTATAATAAATGCATCAATGAAAGCACATGATGAAAATTAAAATTACTAACATATGATTTATATAAAAAGTTTACTTACTTGATTAGTGAAACCGACCCCAAAGCCAAGTAAGATTCGACCTAAGATGAGCATGAAAATATTTTCCCAAGCCAGGAATTTTGTTTCACGACATAACCACGCTGTTTCACAAACTCAGATAACAAAACTGGAACCCCAAAATTAGATGAATAGCTGAAACCCTAAGTCGCAAAAACAAGAATAGAAACCCCAAATCTGAAAATGAAAAACCTAATTCTCCAATTCTCAATTTAAGAAACCCTAAAATGCCAAATCGAAAAACAATTCACTCCGTTGCCGCCTTCCTCGCAACGCGCCACCGCCGCCTTTGTCCGTCATCGCATCCCCATTTGCACCCAACACGCGTTCTTATACGAAACAGGAAACCCCTAAAACTCAAACGAAAACAGAGGAAGAAGGAGGAGAAGGAAACTTGCGCCTCGAATCAGAACGACCAACGTCCTTGCGCAGTCGTCTCCATTGAAGAAGTCGGAGTTGGAACCTTCGAGGAAGCGCTGTCGCTATCAGACGCAACCTCGCCGCGCCTCGCCGCATCTCTCCACGTCTTCGCTGGCCACTCACCTCCATCATAACACTCTCGCTACTCGTCCGCGTTCAAGGGAAGAAGAGAAAGGGAAGAAGCTTCAGCCTATACTACCTCGCTGCTCGTGCGCGTTCAAGGGAAAGAGGAGGATCTGGGCTTGCTCCGAAAGGAAAAAAAGCTGGACCCTTAAGCCCACTTGGAATCAGAAAGAGAAGAGGATCTAGGCTTGCTCTTAACAGCCTATACTGCCTCGATTCAAAATATAACTGAGGTAATATAACCATACTCTTTCATTTTTTCAGCTTAACCGATGCCTATTATATCAGAAAATAATAAAAAATGAAAAGTATAATGGCAATTTTAAAAATATATTGAACCTATATGCCTCGATTCTGATTGTAACCGAGGCAGTATGTGTTTTTCAAAAAATTTCTCAGTTTGTCAGCTGATTTGCAGAGGAGCAGAGGGTACAATAGCAAAACTTTATGCTTCGATTTCTGGCTTAACCGAGGTAGTAGACATCTTGCGTTTCGGTTTCTTTTAAACCGAGGCATATAATTTCCCTAAAACTATGAAAATGCCACCGTGCTTTTATACGCTTCGGTTTTAGTAAAACCGAGGCGTATATAACGCGTTAAAAAGACATTATTTTTTTACTAGTGTTAGTTCAATTCATTTTAAACACAACTTTAATTCAGTTTTAATAGAAGTTTTATAACTCTAATTTAAAATATTTTTAACTAAAATTATGGCATTTTGGTGGGCCTTAAACTTTAAAATTGTTTTAAAATAAAGTCTTACTATGTTGACACTTGATCAAAGGTAAATTGTGTTACCTTCACTCATCTTACCCACTCTTAATTTTTTTTTTCAAATGTGTCCATTTTAATAATTTTTCAAAAGAATTATCTCACGTGTCACCACTGTAACGCTGTATAATAAATGAATCACTACTTTAGAAGGAAAAACACTTTTATGTTAACTAATATTAAAATAGAAGGCCCTAATTCAACCTTTATTATAAATGCATCAATGAAAGCACATGATGAAAATTAAAATTACTAACATATGATTTATATAAAAAGTTTACTTACTTGATTAGTGAAACCGACCCCAAAGCCAAGTAAGATTCGACCTAAGATGAGCATGAAAATATTTTGAGCAGCACCATTGATGGCTCCACCGGCAAAAAAGATGCAACCACCAAAGATCATGGTGTTTCTCCGACCCAATGCGGTGGTGACACGACTGGCCAAGAGAGAGGATATTAATCCCGCCAGATGAAGGGAGGACGTAAATAGTGTAAACAGCTGATTATCATACACACAATACGCGTTTGTTTCAGCTCTAGCAGACTTTCTTAGTATCGACGGAAAGAATTCTTCAAGAAATGGTTTCATCGTGGTAACACCTCCTGAAATCACATATCACCATTTTTCTTTCAATTAAGTTCTTCCTTTGTTCCCAAATCATCACCAAAGTTTTACCCTTTTAAGAAAATAATAAAATAAATTTCATTCAATAACTAAAATTAGTTTATAAATATATTTAAATAATCTACACAATATTAAAAAAATACTCTTATTATCAATTCTATTATAAATTAAACTCGATAGAAGGGTTTGGAAAAACATAATTAAAATGCAGGCTAAACTAACAAAAATGAACACTGTGTCTCACAAAAAGACTTCCTACTGCAATTTTTAGATGGTAGCTGATGTGGGAATTCAGCATTGTTAATCAAAATATTAATTGTAAGAGTTAAACGCAAATTAATGCAATTGGTTGGTTGTAAAGTGAGAATAATTAGAACCAATGTGTCTTTTGTCAAGCATGATTTTCCTGGATACTCCTCTCTCTCAATAATTGTTTCATCCAAATTAAAGAAACATTTAATTCTTTAACTTTTAATTAACATAAACGTATTTCAATCTTTCAGTTTTTTCTCTTTATTAATTAAATTAAATTAAATTGTTATTTATAACTTTAATAAAAATAATTATTTATATAATCATCTTTTTAAACTGATTTGACCTTTATCAATATAAACTATTTTATTAATTATTTAACTATTTAGGTTTTATAATTTTTTTAATTTAATTAATTATTTATAATTAAATAATTTAATTTTGAAAAATATTTATTTTACAGTTATTTATTTTGTAAAAACCTTTTTTAATAAATTTAATAACATTCTTTTTATTATATGATACACATCCATATTAACTATATGTACTGTTTATTTTTTATTTGTTATCGGTTTCTTATTAATTAAGAGTCGTATATAACTCTTAAGGTGCCAAAATATTTTTTTTTGTAATTCATTTATTTCTCTCTACACTCATTCTGCCCCTACATTAATGATCAGAGAAAAGTTGTAATAACAAATAATTTTTTTCTTCTTTACAAAAATCCAAACCAAAAACAATTGACTTGATTAGACAGAAAAGAAAAAAAAAAAAGAGGCATGGCTGGTCCATATGCGTAATTACCAAACCAAATACCGCACTCTTTTTTGCATAATTTATTTTTTTTATTCTGATTATAAAATAATATACATTTATATTTATTTAATACATATTACAAAAAAAAATAATTATAAAAAAATGAATTTTTTAAATTTTAACCAATTTTTTTTTTCACACAGAACGGACAAATTAAAAATAATTATACAATTTGGAGGTAAGTCGAATTTCAAAAAAGCCGTTGACTCAATAATGATGAGTAAGTGGACTCAATTTTGAGCTGGACGCACGATTTTTAATTTTGTTTTTTTAAATTAAAATTCGCTTTCTTAGTGCATGATTTGTGTGTACAGTATTCAAAAATCCCAGTGACAAGGACTTCGGTGGTGGATTTTTATTTAAAACAATAATACACATTTGGGAAAGTCACATGGGATTTGGAATAAAAGAAAATTACTCACTTGAAATTTTTTTGCAAAAGATAAATTTTATCGGATGAACTTTTAATTAACAGATAAACATATTATGCAGAAGTTACATTTTAAAATATTTGGAATAAAAAATTATAAAATAACTTGAATTTGATTTTAATAGTTTTGTAAATAATATAAACGTGACAATGGAATTAATTAGAAATAAAACATCTCACAAAAGTCTAAAGTTAATTATTGTCAGAACCCATTTAAAACGCATTCAGAATTCGTTTTAGTGGAGTTCACGTGTCAAGAGAGAGGCTCGACACTCAGATGACAGACGCCAGATGTCAAGCGAAGAGGATCCGGAAATCAGATAGTGGAATGTAGGTGTCGGCAGATGAGCGGACGTTCGTTTTGAAGTGGGAAGCAAAACTGATTTTCTGAAAATTCACGTCACACTCTCTGCATGCAACCTTCTTCCTCAAACTCTGAAAATTTTCATTCCTCCTCCTTCTCTCTAAAAACCTCTCCCTTCTCTCTACCAAATCTCACCTTTTCTCTTCTCCGATCACCGTTCAGACGCCGTAGAAGCACTTCCAACGTCAAGAGCTTCCAGATAAACCGTTCGGTTTGTTAAGCTGAGCTGGTAAGTCCTTCTCTTCACTCTGTCATTCGTTTTCTTATACATGCAAACCCAGTTCTGGGTTCATGTGTGGATCACCATTCTCAAAATGAGTGGTTCTGATAGTGTTGGGTTGTCACTTGGTGTAGTTTGAATTGTCGAGCGTTGGCGGTAGAAGAACCTGTAGTAGTGAAATTGTATTTCTGCCTCTGGGGACGTTCGGTCATGCTCAGAGGTAAGGGAAGCTTATTAATTTAATTTGTATGATTGTGTGTTGCATGAACGTTCGTTGACTTGATGATTGGATATGAAAAATGATTGTGCTATGTTATGATGCATGAAATATATGAAATTTCTATGTTTGGATGGTATGAAATATGAAATTGATTATGATATGAATGTATAAAGTTATGAAACTATATGTTAATAAATGAGTTGGAATATAAATGATTCTGGTATGAAATTTCCCCTATGAAAGGGTACGTTCGTCACTGAACGGTCATTGACCGTTCGGTACTTTTAGTAAACTTGGTTAGAATTGGATTCTTTCATTTGGGAAGAATCCTAGTTGAGGACGAGCGTCTTCGTTTCATAATGTTGTGCATGAGCGTTCGGCCAAGCATAGTTAATTCTTGGTATTCGTTTATAAACTTAAGTATATCTATATATATATATATGTATATATATATATATATATATGTATTTTTATATTTTCGGTTGTTCTTAAACACTACTCCAAATGGTATATTATTATATTTATCAAATCTTCTATTATAAGTTTAGTAGTGCTCAGTCTTATACCAAGCGCTCGTACTGAGTAGTGCTCGGTCTTAAACCAAGCGCTCGTACTCGTTTCTTTTATAATCTATCTTGAGGAAAATAGCGTTCGTCCAACTTCAATAGAGTTCTCTTTCTACCGTGTTCGGTCATTGACTGACATTCGATTTTCTTGATGTTAAACTCAAATAAGCTAAGTATTCATAAACTATCGGTTTCTTCATGTGACTTCTTCTAAGTATTATTCGTTGAATGTCTTGAAATGTTTGTATCCATTGGTTCCGGCTTAGAGTCTTAGTACTTGGCATGGTCTTTTCGGTATTCGGTTGAAGCTATCAAGAGTCAGTTCATTTAATTGGCTCACTTTGTAATTAACGTTCGTTCCATTCGTTCTTGTGAATATATAGTTGTACTCGGTTTCTTTCTCAACCCGACAGTAACCCTCTCGGTCTTAATCTATTCTAGAACTGAAGACCTCTCTGTCTCGTTCCAAGTGTTCGTTCTCGTTCTGAGTGAGGATTGAACGTTTGGTATCTGGTGTCCTTAAAAATCTTTGAACAAAGATGAAATTGAAATGATTGATAATGAAAGATGAAATTGAGATGATAGATAATGAAATATGAAATTAAGATGATTGATAGTGAAAGATGAAGAAAATATGATATGGATGAAACGTTTTGGATTATGGACGAGCGTTCCGGGGAGGAATGACTCGGGTGGCAGTTGTTGAGGGTATCCCAGTTACTACATCACCCGGGTGCACGAACGTATGTAACTACACAGATTTCATACAGTCCGGACAGTCAGTCTAGTATTAGGCTTTGAATGAAACGTATGATGAATTATCTTGTTTGTTTGATTGTGTGAAATGTATGTTCATACATGAATTAAATTACATAAGCTTACCTATTTCCTGCCTTGTCATGTATTCCCGTTCGTTCGTCTTTGTCATTGCGATGATCACCCTGTGGGTGGGAGCAGAAGGAGAAGAGTTGCTGGAAGAACCATTGGAAGAGGCGCGAGAGAAAGATAACTTAGTAGAGGTAGAAGTGAAGACCGAGCAGTAGAACCGTCCGATCAATAGTAGTCTGATAGTAAGGTGACCGTTCGCTCACCTTTCCCCTTTGCTTTTGTTTTGACCGTTCGGTATAGGCTATTGTTCGGTCAGAATACTTATGGCGTTCGGTTTTTATTTTCTAGTATTTCTGTAAGGTCCTTCGGCCTTAGCAGTACGTTCTATCTTTTGTAAGAACTGAGCTGTAATATTATTATATGTGATCATTCTATTATATGGTTTTACACTGTATTTTTGGGATAAACACAACTATTAATTTTAAAATGTTATAACCTATATAATTATATTAATTTTATAACAAACTATATAATTATTTTCTAAACTATATATTATATTAATTTTAATATAAACTATATAATTATTTATTAAACTAATCAACATAATGTTGAATTATTTTAAAATTGTTTTGACCCACATAGTATAATAAACAATTTCTACCTACATAGTAAAATATTTTATCATAAAAATATACGAGGTAGCCGAGACTTAGTATTCCTTGAAATAAAGAATAGTTATTCTAGCATAATAAAATATTTTATATTCTAATATAAACGGTTTCTATTACTTAAATTATGTGCAAAGAAAAAAAAATAGAAAATAAAAGTCGTGTTCATACGCCAGAATTTCAAAACAAAATTTCCTAAATGGAAATCGCTATGAGTACGTTTTTAGTGCTAAATTAATTAAATTGGACATCTTTTTCTGAATTCAAACTTTAGTTTTAATTATTACACAATACATCCAGAACACCAATTCTATTTTAAAAAAAGAAATTCAAATAACTAGTAAGTATCCCGAACTTTTTACTTTAAAATTGAAATTCAAAATCGTTTTCATTGATTATGATATCTGAATGATAAAGTTGTGTGAATTGAACACGACTTATCCCAGACTGTGTAATTTCTTTTAAACATCTCGGTTCTGATAATTTGTGTAAAAAAATACACTAATTAGGTAAAAATAAACCAGGTCACAAAGCATTATAACCTAGTTTGTTACTCTTGTTATCATTCCGAGACAAAATACGTATGCTCATCACGAAAATAAATTATAATACATATACTGTGTTCGATGGATTGTTTATAGAGAGAAACTAATTGAAAGTGAAAGGTGAAAAAAATTAGAAATTAATAGTAAGAGTATTTTATGAAAGTACCTGTGATTCCGATGTCGTATCCGAAAATTAGGCCACTAGATGCAGCAACGATGCAAGTGATGAGAACGGAGAGTGTGATTTTGCCATCAAAGCTCCTGGTTGAAGAAGCATCAACGGAGAGTCCTCCCACGGCCATTTTTTGGTGGTTCAGTTTTTCCTTTCTAAACACTGAAAACAGCTATTGTTGTTAGGTGTAAGAATTAAATGTGGTCTTAAATAGAGTAGTGTGGGGCTTCCTTTTTCTCTCTCAAAAAGGGTAAACGCACACTGGCACGCTTTACAACAACATTTACCGGATGATAAACCGTCAAAATGTGATGGGTAGATAATCTATTCTGAATTTACGACTAATATTATTTATACAATCAGTTGTGTTATTATTTATTGAAATATTACTTCTTAATTCAAATAATCATTTTTCAATCTTTAAATAGTATTATGATGTTTCAATCTCTAATTCAATTTCCATAAGGTGGGTAGAATATTACTCATTAAATGTTGATAGGATCCTAAACTTAATTTATAACATGAATAGGCTTAAATATGCATTTATAAATTATTCTTCAATCTTAATTATATATAATTTAGAAAGGAGTTATGGTCATATTTTAGAATGTTGTTATGTTTGTATATGATATCATAATAGTTATAACTATTGTTAATTTTTTGTATCAATCATCTTTTATATATATATATATATATATATATATATATATATATATATATATATATATATATATATATATATATATATATATATATATATATATATATATATATATATATATATATATATATATTTTGAATTCCTTCTGTTTTTAATTGCAATCAACTTTCAATAACGACTCCTTAAATATAGTTGAAAGTAGATTTATACAGATAGTCCATATTTTTTTTAACTTTTTTCAAATAAGCCTCTTGTTTATTTTTTATTTTAATTAAATTCTTATTTATAAAAAATTAAAACAATTAGGTCTTTGTCGTTAATTCAACATTAATACCATTAAAGATGGTGTCATGTGTCATGATTTTATTGAATTTTTTAAATATTTTGTTAATTATATTTAATTTTTATTTTTATTTTTAAATAAAAATTGTCACGTGTTAAGTTGACATTGTGTCACGTGACAATGGCAGTTTGACGTGACGCTAATAGTGTCACGTGTCATTATTAAACCACGTGTCATTTCATTAGTTTCAATTTGGTTCCTCTACTATTATTTTCTCTCAATTTGATCATTCTATTTTTATTTTGTCTTCATTTACTCTTAATTGTTTTTTAAAATTAAACACTTTTGTTTCTCTTCAAATTCAAACAAAATTTAATTTGTATATAAATCTCTACAAATATTTTTCTTAGAAATAATATTTTTAATAATATTAAGTTTATTTATATTTATATTTAGTTAATTATATAAATGTTAATTATATTCTTTAAAAATACTTATAAAAGTTAAAAAAAATAATGAACAAATTAATGAAATTGAATTTTATTTTCTTAAAATAAAAAATTAGAGAAAATTTTGTGAAAATTATAGATAATGTGGAAGATAAGAAGAAACTACCTTTAATTACTATTTTCATGAAAATTTTCTCTAATTTTTTTTTAAAAAAGTGAAATTTCACAACATGAAATTTCATTTTCACATCAACACTTATTAGATCATAATTTATTAGAGTTAAAAGAAATGATGAACAAATTAATAACATGGTATTTTATTTTCTTAAAATAAAAATTGGAGAAATTTTTGTGAAAATTCCAATTAATGTATAATATCATGAAAAAAGAAACTACCTTTAATTATTGTTTCCACCAAAATTTTCTTCAATTTTTTATTTAGAAAAATGAAATGTCATATCAATGACATGAAATTTCATTTTTACATTAATAATTTGTTTACCAAACCACATCATTTGAAAAATCTACACCAACGTGTCATGTCATTAAGAACATAATTAATGTTTATATAATTAGCTAAATATAAATATAAATTAACTTAATATTTTTAAAAATATTTAATAAAAATATTTGTAAAGATTTATATACAAATTAAATTTTGTTTGAATTTGGAGATGAAAAAAATTGTATAATTTAAAAAAAAATTAGGACTAAGTTGAAACAAAATAAAAATACAGGGACCAAATTGAGACTAATGCAAAGACACGTAGTTTGACAATGACACATGACATTATTAGTGTCACGTCATAGTGTCATTGTCACATAACACAATGTCAACTTGACGTGACAACTATTTTTTTATTTTTAAAAAAATAATATTTAAAATAAAAATAATTAAAAAAAATATTTAAAAAATTCAAGAAAACTATAAACTGACACATGACACCCTTTTTAATGGTGTTAGTAGGGAACTAACTACAAGAACCTAATTCCTTTAATTTTTCAAAAATAAAAGCCCAATTGAAACAAAAAAATAAGTGAAACACTTATTTGAAAAAATCATCATATATATGGACTTATATTTTGAAAAAATCATCATACATATGGACTTATATAATTAAACCTTTATAATAACAATTGTCACCCTTTATATGTAATTTTTTTTATGTGCTTATTTATTATTGTTAGAAATAATGAGGCTTGTTTCTCAACCCCACAGAGGGGAGGGGGGGGGGTTTGAATTGGTGTTTTTATAAAACTTCAAACACAGTTTTTATCCTGCTTCGACCTCAATGTGTATCCAGTCACCTTTCCAATTAACCATTGATTGAAGGATATTTCACTATAATGATTGGAGAATTACACCAAAGGTTTTACTGTGAATACACCCTCACAAAGTAAACACATTTCCCACTCAAACAATCAAACATAGAAACAACAACACCTGCAAACACAACACCCCACAGTCTTGTTGCAGAAACCCTTTGAGAATCCCCTCTCAAAGTCAAGAACACACCACTCTTCTTCCTGACGCGCACATCCAAGGAAACAACAAGTCAAAGATTGCAAATCTTCTATCCTATCAATACAGATGCACCTTCAGTCGTGTTAATGTGATCAGCCAATGTAATCCACAAAGATGCCTCACAAAAATTCTTCAAGATTCTTCAAACTCTTGGCGTTCTTGATTCTTGGAGCGTATTGAGTAATCTATAAACTTTCTAATATCAAAACAATCAAGTATGAAAATGGTAGAATGATCAAAAGTTACAGAAATTCAAACAATGCGTCAATACATAGTTTTCATCAATTTTGACGCAAAATAATCGATTAGGTTAGCAGTGTAATCAGTTACATAAAAAACTATTGTAACAATATTACAACTAACTCAGCTCTTAATTGAATGTACAATTAATGTAATCGATTTGCATTAAATGCTTGGTCAAACATATTTAAAAATATGACCGTTATAGCAATTAAGACAAACATGAAATCAGTTTTCAAAGCTTAACAGACTTAATTGAATACACAACACATGTAATCGATTAAGCTTAACACTTAAACACATTTTGAAAACTTTTGCTTCTCAAAAACTCATCACAGCACATTTAAAAAAGATATTTGCAAACACACGAGTTTTAATCGATTCAACACCTAATGTAATCGATTCAAACTAGTTGTTTTGCCATAATTCAAAACATAAGTTGTCTGATGACCTCAATTGATTACTATAACATTGTAATCGATTATGTCATGCAAATATGCTTTTGTGCTTGTGGTTTTCAATACACATAAACATACAGTATGCATACACAGATATAATCACATCATAATCATAATAGTATGCATAAATCACACAATATGTCCAACATATGTATTTGTCACATTATATGCATAATCTCTTGAACCTTAACATATACATAAACTTGATATTGTGTTGCTCATGGATGAGTGTTCATGATAGATACCATTCGAATCTTAATAATGAGACTCACAAACCAACATGTAAATGGACAAGGACGACAATGGTAATGAATGCTTATATATGTTTTCTTTTTTTCATTTTAAAAATTGAACACGTATAAGAGACACTACCAGATTTTGGCTTATTACCGGCGAATTATTATCGAAGGCCTATGGGCCTTCGGTAAAAGTGTGTTCTCGACGGCCAAAATGAGCATTACAGACGGGCATAGTCAAATATAGTTACCGAAGGTCAAAAGAGCATTACCGAGGGGTTTATGGCCTTCGGTAAGAGGCTCGACCTCTTAAACTAAGGTCATCCCCAATTTTGTTAGACAAAACTCTACCCTACCTTCTCGTCTTGTTTCCCATTCTTTCCCTTCATTGTGTGCGTTTTCTGCCTTAAATAAGCATGGATAGGAGTAATAATTTCGTAATTGTATTATAAGATAAGCATAGGTAGGGTAGTATTCTTCTACCTGATTCCTCTTTGGCAGATGTCGATTAGAACAAAGTTGGTCTTCCAATGTAACTTGTTTTTGTCTCAATTCTCCTCAATTATTCACGTTGTTGGCTGGGCTAATGGGTCGTCCTTCCTTCTCTAAATATTTATTTGAAGACTTCAAACTAACCAATGTTGGTCATCCCTCTAGTCACGGTGTTGGCTTGGCTTTCATTATTCCTTATAATCAGTATGTTTTTATGACTGATCCATGATTATAGACGGACCCAATTCAAAGTGGGCTTATGAGCTAGAGAATTGTGGCCTCCTATTCTAGTTTTCATGTTAGATGGTTGAAGTTTGGGATAGCTTTGTACTTGGTTTTGTCTCCACTCAAACATATATGGTGACCTTCCTTATTTGTCACTCTTATTAGTTGGTTCAGTTGTGTGAAGGAGCCTCCTTAGTCTGTATTTTTTCATATATTTTCATAAGGAAAACCAAGCTTTACTTCATTTCTCTTTTCTTTAAAATCGTGGCCTTATGAGCATGAATATACGTAGGAATTAGTTGGCACCAAAGACACCTTTGCTCATTAAATTGTATTCCAATCTAATGAGGATGAATGAAGCCAAAACAGATTTATGAGATTTGAATCAGAAATTACAAATCTTTAGTAGCCGAGAGTGAATTTGTTCTATTAAAATCCTTCTTCTCTTTTAGTGTGGATTTTTCAGGGTTTTCCTTAATGAGCAGACTTGTTTTCGGCCTTGAGATGCAGAGCTATTACCCTCAATCATTTTAAATCAATGAAGAACATAATAGCTCATGAAATCAGTAGCTTAATCCAATGGAAACTAAAAAAAAGGACCCGTTGAACTTTTAGTATTGCAACATTTGAATCTGGTTTTGATTTTTAATAATCTGATATATGCAAAGGAATTTTTGTTTGGACTGTTTGCCGCATGAGCTTTGAGGTCATGAGTTACTCTTCCTTGTAGTATAATTGCACAAGAGTTGTAACCAGGAGAGTTATGTTCCTTCTTTGATAGCCAACCTATTACATTCAAATTATAACCTTCTTTACCGGTTTGGAACTAGAACAATGATAATGTAACCGTAAAGGTTTACCTTTGGCCAAAATACTTAACATACTGATGTGCAAACATATTTAAGGCTGTATGCCCTCTATGTGTAGAGTCCTCGTTGCTATCATATCTCCTCCCTCTTGATTACGTTTCCAGAGTACTAAGTCTTCTCTTGGTATGATTTAGATTCTGAAATCTAATTAGAAATCTTTAAATAAACAGTGAAAATATTTATATGAATAAGTTGACGTTAAAAAGTGAAAAATGCTAGACATAATGTATAAAAAATGTAATAATGAGGTGTGGTTAGAGTAAATAATGAGGAAATGCAGTATAGGTTAAAGAGCAAAAAGAGCAAAAGAGCAAATGACTTAAATGTCTCTGAATTGGAAGTTATATGATTAAGTAAATGATTCATGGATAAAATATTAGAGGAAAGACCATCTTATTCTTATTTTGTTATTTCTCTTCCACAAATTATTAAAGTGTTTTATTTAATTAAAGGGCTTGGTTAATTAGTTAACTATTCGACCTACTAGGAGCTAAATTTGAGACCTTTCAAAAAGTAGCTGAACTAGTTTTATTATCATTTGAAATGGTGGACTACAAGTCTCATTTTGTTGGTGTAGAAATCTCTGCATATGACAGTCAAGTAATATTAGCCACCATGGAATCTGAATATATATATATATATATATATATATATAATATGAAGTGGTAATTGTGTATGATGAAGAAGTAAGTAGCTTTGTTTATAATCTGACCGTGAGTGGACAATAGAATTATCTTATATGACAAAACCAAATGAACATGGCTCATGGACCAAATTAATTCACAGACAGAGTTAGTGGAAACACATGTTACTTTGACAAGTCAACTGTTTGCATAAGTAGATTCTGGTAAGTGTTGTCAAAAACCTTAAAGTTAAAGTTGTTTAGGTTTGGGATGGATATAGGGTGTTTGATGATTAATCTTTTGTTGTTGTTGCGTTTTGCTAATTAAAATTGTCCATTATTGTAAAGGTTTTGGGGTTTCAATTAGGAGCACATAACTTTTGGAAGCTTCAAACGGAGTGGGTTAAAGTTAGTTGCAAAAGTGTCATTGTTTAAGGGCTACACTCAAGTGTCGAAGACTTCATCATTTCCAGGTAGGTAAATGAAGTCTTATTCTGTTTGTCTTGCTTTATTTTGCTCCTAATTGATCTGTCTAAAAGCCTATAGCCATGCAACAATTTGATAAATAAACATGCTGGCCCCTCCTTTTGGTAAATAAAATTTTGTTTTCTTTTTATCTCTCTTTCTCTTTCGCCTTTTGTCTTCTCTCTTGTGTTGTCTGTGTTGCATATTCTTCTTATATATAATCTCCACACCCTGTTCCCCACCCTTCAACCGAAATTCCCTCTTGGAAAAAGACCATGTCAACACCCTTAAAAATTTCTTTCAATATAGGGTAAGACTTAAAATGAGTAACTATAAGGATGAAGTAAAGTACAAGGACAAACCAACATGCATATATGTTGGTTATATACTATCTTGAATCCCCCAAGTTAACAAACTAGAAGGAGGAACCAAAGTTATAGTTGTTTTATAGTTTATATATTAACTAAAAAACTGAAAATTCCTTACTAAGGCTAAAGTAGACCATCTCTTAGGTTAAACTTTATTAACTTTGCTCCAACTGGTAGTGGTTAAGGGCACTCCAGTGATTAATTTGGCCTTCAACATGTTAAAAGATATGTCTCTTAAAGTCTCCAACAACCTGTACATGAATTTGGACTTTAATTGTGAAAGTGAACTCTAAAGTCAAAGTTGAACATATGATTTTGGACTTCTATTGTGAAGTCTCAAAATTGAAGTACTTAAAACATAAAAATTGTTCTAAATAGGTGACAATTTCGAAATTCACCTAATATAACCAAAGAAAGTATATTGTTGTTATCCTAACAAGTTTAAAGTACTTAAATGAAGCTAATAGAGATGTGAAATTGGATCAAGTAGCAAAATCTCAAAATTTGACTACCTAAAACCTAAAAAGAGTACTACTATATTTAACATCCTAACAAGTTTAAACTAGTAGAATGAAGCTAGGAAATTGGTCAAAAGCAAAGAATTACCTCAACTTCAAAGTTTGAGTATGTAGAACCTAAAAAAGTCTACTAAAAGGGTGAGAAAGAGGCAATTCACCTAAAGTAGACTAACATTAACTAATGTTAATATCCTAACAAGTCTAAAGTAGTGAAATGACACTAGCAAACTACTCAAAAGCAAACAAGTACCTAAAACTCAAATTTTGAGTAGTTAGAACCTAAAAAAGTGTACTAAAAAGGTGATAAATTGGTTTAAATCGTGTATGTACTTGTTGTGCTTGTACTTCTAGTGTTCCTTAGTGTTTCTTCATCATTTTAATCAGTGAATTTCATTTGCTTGAGTTGAATTCCAGCTTGCATATTCATTTTCCAGTTTTGTCTAAAGTCATGTGCCTTATGTGCAGTGTTATTTCTGTCATGAAGTGTTGATTCTGTTCCAGCCTTTATTTTCTGTGTTTTCTTTGCAAATCTGTGTTTAGATGCATGCGTAGCAATATATCAATCCATAAAAGGCAATGAGGCAATGTCTAGCCTGGATGATATAAGCTAAAGCATAAAAAAGTTATTCTAGTTTTTAAAGTCTGCACATAATTTTCAAATCTGGTGCAATATCCAAAACCTATTCCAGTGCACATTTTGTTGTTCTCAAGATTTGAACAGGTTCATTTGATGTTATTACACATGTCTCAAGTAGTGGCAACTTGTATTAATCCATAAAATGCAAAAAGCATATCTAAGTTGCTTCAAATCCATTAGCAAAGTGCTGTCACAGATTTTAATCAATCTTTTCACCGTGATTGATATCCTTGCATGTGTTTTATGTCTTTAAACATCTTGTAGCTAATATTCTGCAACTAGATCTAGTGAATTAGGACTTCCATAAGCTTTGTTTGTGCTGTCCAGTTTGATTCTAGTATTTGGCTGAAGCAGGGGTGATTTGATGAATCTGATTGTTTCAGTGCATTTCTACCATTAGTGCAAGTTTATTTTGTCATTTGGAACTTGTATGCACTGTTCATTTGGTGAAATTTGAGCCATTATCCAAAATAACTTCCTAAATCATCACTTTTGCCTAAAATTGGAAGTGAACTAGTGATTTTCTGCTGCAGTGTGTTTCTTGGTTGTTTCAATGTTTAAACACATCCAAATTGATGATACAAAGTTGTTCAAAACATCAAATTATGTGTCCAAACGTGTTTTTCTGGTGCAAAATCACCCTACCAAATTTTGCCTAAAATTGGAACTATACCAGTGATTTTCTGGTGTAGTATTTTTCTTTATTGTTTAAGAGATTGCACACCTTCAAAAAATTGATGATATAAACTTCCTTGAAGCATCACTTGAGCTGTTAAAACACTTCCAAGCATTTTTGGGTTTGAAACCACCATTTTCAAAGTCATTTTCTGGTGGAGTGTGCATTTCATGTGCTGTTTGAAATTTGCCAAACTTTAATCTTTATTTTTGGATTGGCAAAAGCTGGTATGATGTTTCCATATGGAATTATATGATCGAAAGCAGTATAGAACATCCATAAAGAAGTCTAACTACAAACTCACACTATAAAAACAACCTAGAACTCAAAATATGACACCCTAGAACCTAAAAAGTGTACTAAATAGGTGACAATTTCGAAATTCACCTAAACTAACCTAAGAATGTGTAATGTTCTTATCCTAACAAGTTTAAAGTACTTAAATAAAGTTAAGAAAGATGTCAAATTGGATCAAGTACCAAAATCTCAAAAATTGGCTACTTAGACCTAAAAAGTGTACTAAGTAGGTTACAAAATGGGAATTGACCTAAAGTAACCTAAGACTGTGTATTCTACACATCCTAACAAGTTTAAAGTTGTTAAAGGAAGCTAAGAAACATGACACAATATATGACCTAGCTATATCTCAAAGTTTGCGTACTTGGCACCTAAAAAAGTAGATGAAATAGCTAAAAATTACTACTCAAACCTCAAAAAATTTGTACTACAATTGCAAACTGCACTAAACTAGGAAAATATACTACAAATAAACTATCCTAACAAGTTAAGAATGGTAGAACCTAGCTAATTAAGAACTCACACTACAAAAAATACCTAAAACTCTAAATTTGACAACTTAGAAACCTAAAAGTAGTACCTAAAATACACTAAAAGTGCAAAGAATGCACAGTCTATTAAAGTACTCACCGAAACAGTAAACTAACTATCTACACCACTTTTAAAAGATAAAAGAAAGATAAAAATGAAGTCTCAATTGAAAAATAAAAAGAAAAACAAAATTTGACTATATTGAACACCTATAAATAGACTAAAGTAGGTGAGAATTTTATTTCCTTGCAGAAATTTGTTATCAAACCTACATTTAGACCATGAGTGAATGTTCATGTATATGTTGTATGTTGATGTATATATTGTATGTTCCTCTATATTGTATGCTCATTTATTAGGCTACAACTTGATTAAGTTAAGTAGTCTTTTAAAGTCCTATGGTACTACACACATTCTCAATGGAATGAGAAGGGTGAAAGTACCTTAAACACTTACAATGTACAAAATATGTAGAAGTACTCTATAAAAGAGAACTTCAGTAATGTTAGAAAATTGACTCCCCCAAATTTAATACACAACCACTTAGGATGTCAAAGACATTTCAATACTGAGGACTTGTCTTTGCATGCCCTTATTGAATGCCTATGACAATAGTGTTCAAATTGCCTTCCATGTTCGACTTGAGTAGTAATAGGTTTATTACTTATGTCACATGAAGTGTTGCTATTTTGGCTAAGTTTTTATTTGTTTGGCTTGTCACAGAACATGACCCATTTTCCCAATCATTGTGGATGGATGTACGACCATTGTTATAGTGGAAGGAGAGGTTTGAAGGAATCTTTTGTCATCAGAGTTGAAGAGTTTGTGGAAACGGCCCGACGATATCAATATTATGTCCTTGATGGAGGGATTCGATGTCCATGCATCAAGTGCGAATGTACAAGGATTTTGAAAGATGAATTGGTCAAACTTCACCTTTACCAAAAAGGGTTCATGCCTAATTACACGGTTTGGAGATATCATGGTGAAGAAATTCCTTCGACCTCCACTGCAGCTGAAAAGCGGCTTGCATCAAGTTCGAATACTATTGTACATACATCTGAGATAGATCAATTTGCCTATATGCAAGAGATGGTCATTATGATAAGCCTCCAAATGAAACCACTCAGAGGTTTTACAATTTACTGACAGAGGCAAATCTACCTGTATTTGAAGGTTCATCTGAGTCAAAATTGTCAGTGTGCATTAGACTCATGGCTGACAAATCTAATTGGAACGTTCCCATTCGAGTAGTGGACTTCTATACAAAATTGATGTTAGATTTGACACCACCAAACAATTTTATGCCGAAGAATTATTACCAGCCAAAAAATGTGTTTCAAAGTTGGGATTGGAAGTCAAGAAGATTGATTGTTGTGTTAATGGATGTATGTTATTCTATGACAATGACAGTGGCAAAAATGATGCATTGTTGGTTGAATGCAAGTTTTGTGGATCACCTCGATATCATACGATGCATGCTGGACGGAGGCAAAAAAAACTAATTCCTTTAAAGTCCATGTTCTACTTGCCTATAATTCCAAGATTACAAAGAATGTTTACTTCAATGCAAACATCAAAACACATGACATGGCATGATGGTAACAAAACTGAAGGATTTTTGCGTCATCCTTCTGATGGTGAAGCTTGGAAGCACTTCAATCGTAAACATCCATCCTTTGCTAGTTAACGCGTAACGTCAGACTTGGTCTATGCTCTGATGGGTTTACCCCGTACATTCAGGCGTCTGCATCACCATATTCATGCTGGCCCGTGATAGTTACCCCATACAATCTACCACCTGAGATGTGTATGACAAAGCCTTACATGTTTTTATCGTGTATAATACCAGGTCCATCTAATCCCAAATCATTGATTGATGTTTATTTTGAGCCTTTGATTGATGATTTGAAGAAGTTATGGAATGGTGTTTGGACGTATGACGTTTTAAGGAAGCAAAATTTCCTTATGAGGGCAACCTTGATGTGGGCTATTAATGACTTCCTAGCGTATGACATGTTATCTGGTTGGAGCACGCATGGTCGATTAGCTTGTCCACATTGCATGGAACATACAAAGTCATTCCAATTGAGTTATGGTCAGAAAAGTAGTTGGTTTGACTGTCATCGACGGTTCTTGCCCATTGATCACCCCTTTAGAAGAAACAAAAAGGCATTTCGCAAAGGGCAAGTTGAAACGGATATGCCCCCGCCGAAGTTGACTGGATCACACGTTTGGAGAAGAGTGAAAGACTATCCAAAAGTCACTGAATCTAGTCAGAATAGGATAGAAGGGTTTGGAGAATGGCATAATTGGACTAAAAGAAGCATATTATGGGAACTTCCCTATTGGAAAGACAACTTGCTAAGACACAACCTCGACGTCATGCACACAGAAAAAAAATTATTTGACAATGTCTTCAACACAGTTATGAATGTTATAGGTAAGACAAAAGATAATGAGAAAGCAAGAAAAGATTTACCTTTGTATTGTGGACGAAAGGACTTAGAGTTGAAGGCGCAAGGTAACAACCGATTATTTAAACCAAAAGCAAATTACACCATGTCAAAAGACGAGGCAAGAATAGTGTGTGGATGGATCAAAGAGCTTAGAATGCCAGATGGATATGCTTCTAAGTTGTCCGGATGTGCCAATGTTCAGAACGGTACTATTCAAGGGTTGAAGAGTCATGATTGTCATGTATTCATGGAGACTTTCATCCCTCTTGCGTTCAGTTGTTTGCCAACGCACGTGTTAAATCCACTGATAGAAATCAGTAACTTCTTTAAAGATTTGTGTTGCACGACACTAAAGGAGAATTCCCTTAAAAAGATGGATGAAAATATCCCAATTATTCTTTGCAAATTAGAAAGAATATTCCCTCCTACATTCTTTGATTCAATGACGCATATTCCAATTCATCTTACATATGAAGCTTGGCTTGGGGGACCTGTGAAATACAGGTGGATGTATCCATTTGAAAGGTTTATGGAATAATCCAAACGTTCAGTTAAAAATAAAGCTAGAGTAGAAGGCTCAATTTGTGCAGCTTACTTGCACAGAGAGATAACGTATTTTTGTTCACATTATTTCAAAAACTTTATATTCTCCCCTACTCATGTTAGAAATGAAATGCAATGACAAGTTGAACCACGTGAAGGTGCATTATCAGTTTTCCGACAATCAGGCCGTCACGCAGGGAAATAATTCACTCATTGGTTAACTTAAAAACCATTGATCCTTCCTTATTCATTTTTATTTTTTCGCTTTATTTGTAACCATTTCAATGCAGTAATGACAGGACAAGGTTCAAAACATCCTGATAAAGGAAAGGGGGTAGAAAGGCCTAAGAAGAGGCAATGACAGGCACCAAAGTATGTACTTAGGGTGCCTGCTAAACTACCTACCATTGCTGCCCGCAGTACATCATCTGTGGGGCCTCCTCCTACCCCTACAATACATTCTCCTACCCTTGCAGTAGACCCTACTCCTACCTCTACAATACACCCTTATCCTACCCCTGCAATACACCCTTATCCTACCCCTGCAATACACCCTTCTCCTACCCTTGCAGCCCACCCTTCTACTACCCCTGCAGCAGACCCTCTTCCTCCTCCTGTGATTATAACCCTCACTCCTCCCCCTGTGGTTATTACCCCCACTCCTCTCCCTGACCCTACTTCTATACCTTCATCATCTTGTATACCGCCTTCTGAGACTGTCACACCATCTGCTGATCCAGATTCAAGTGGTGATGGTGAAGGTCTTGACCCGCCCCTCCATGATCGACCATGGATTGAGCCGTGTGGTAAAGGGTAAGATTTTAATCTCTTGATATAATTTGATGTTTAAACCCTACTGTAATTCAAATGACTTTTATTATGTAGGTTTATTCCATATAGGGTTGCTTCCCAAGCCATCACACGTTCAATTAAGCAATAGTTTGTAAGTCCATGGCCTACTTGGGGAGCAATACCTGATGACGACAAAAAGCTATTCTGGGACCGCTTTCAGGTGAACAATCCATTAAACTAATTGTCCCTCTTATTTTAGTATGTTCATTAATCAATGTTTGTTCTGTTTAATGTTATAGATGAAGGTGCAGTGGAAACCTGAACATGAAACACAAATACACAGAAATTTCCACATGAAAGCATCTCATCAGCTGTCAGAGATGTTTAGGGATGCTCGCAATGCAGGAGAGCGCCCTCATGGCAAGAGTAAAAGAAGTCAGATAGACCTTTTAGGAGATGACTATGTTCATAACAATGCAACAAGACTTTGTCGAGTTTAAGAAAAGGAGTACAAAGGAGATGGATGCACTAAAGGAGGAGAATGCTAGACTGAAAAGGAGGGTTGAAGAGGTTGAAAAAGAGAAGGAAGCGCCACAAAAGACAACATCTCGCCCAAAGACAACACTCGAGACTAAGGAGCAGAGTGGTAACAACCCTCAAACTAGGGACACTAGAAACACCTCTATGATGGGAGGAGGAGGTCGTAGGCAATTGGAAGTCTCTCACCATAGATCGACATGATGGTAACATTGACCCAAACGAGCACATTGACGTATACGTCGCACGAGTCAATCTATACACTACGGATGAAGCTATTCTTTGCAAACATTTTCCTACCTCTTTAAAGGGAGAAACTTTGAATTGGTTTACTCAACTTTCACCTTTCTTCATAGACTGATTTGGCACCCTGGTGAAGAGTTTTGGAACTCATTTTGGCACCTCAAATCCATAGCTTTGGTAAACACAAGGACGAATAAAGGAGAGACTTTGCATGTTTTAATGGAACGTTTTGGGAATGTTGCCCCTAATATCAGAAATTTGAATCCTGATGTAGCTTTGAATCACATGGTAAATACCATGAGACCAAGACCTTTTGCTTATGACCTATGCATGACCCCAACCTCAACCTTGGATGAGTTTACGAAAAAAGCTATGAAGTTTATGTAGTTGAAGGATTTAAGGGAGTTCATAATGTTAAGACAAAATTGCCTAAAAAATAGGTCGTCTAAAAAACTCGGGTTTTGAAGTTTAACAAAAAACATTAAACGAAATATTGTTGTGTATGAAAAGTTGTTTAAAAGAAATAGCGTCTAAGAAAGAAATATTTTGTAACGTCTATTTTAAATGAAATGAAGCGTATGAACAAAGTTTTAAGGATTGAATTGTTTGATAAACCATAATTATAAATAATGTCTAAGAAAAGAAAGCTTCTCTCTCTTTGAAATCATCTAATAAACTATATGAGTAACAAGCTAGCGTCTTATGAACAAGAAAAATTATCTCTTTTATAACACTGAGGCTAAAAGAAATTTTTATTCAATATAGTGTTATCTCAAGCAAAAGCGTCTTAAGAATACATTGTCTAATGAAAGAGCTAAACTCTATAGCCTTTGAAGAAGCATCTAATGTTTATACCATTTGATGATTATACAAGATGTATGTTTTACCAAACGATGCATTTATGAATGACATGGCAAATGATAAAATGTCCTGAACATGCAATACAATATAATGTTATCAACGTTCAAAACATTTAATGCATGTACAATAAAGTGTTTCGATGCTTGTATACTTTGTTCTTAATATCTGTGCAGATCACAAAAGCAGAAATATATGATCATAATCACTATACCCAAGAAAAAGACGTTATGAGATAAGTGTAAATAGAGGAAATTTTTGGGCTTCTTTGTAATTTTGGAAAATTAAGAAGGGCGTAAATGGAATTTAGGAGACAATTTAGTTGATATTTTAAAGATAATTAATTAAATCTAGAAATATCAACAGAAAAGATCTTCTAAATATTTTTATAATTATCTAAATCTTTTAATTATTTGGAGGATATAAGATAAAATCTTATCAACAAAATATTTAGGGTCCAAGCCCAATCAAACCCCATATAAAGAGACCTAGGGAGATAGAAATCCTAACTCATTCATTCATTCTCCTCCACTAGAAGCAAGCATCCACCACTCCTCTAACTTTTATTTTACCATGTATTCTACTCATTCATGGAATGCTAAGCTTCTAGGGCTATTCCATTGTAATTTCATTATGGATTCTGAGGTTAAGTTGAATTAATATATTTCTTTCTTTTGATTATTGATTTGAGTTATCCATCTTCTTTGTCTTTCATCTCTCAATCACATTAAAAGTAATGAATTTTGCATCATAAGGTGTTTGAAACGAGTTTTTGCTACTAATTAAGAATATACTTTGATTGGTAGTAAAAATTTCAACTATAATTAATTCAGAATTTACTTTGATTAATTAATTTTTAATTTGGTTAGGAGATTTAAGAACAGACATGATTAAACACAGCAGGATTCGATTGAGAATGTACTTTGGCTGAATTCATTATGAATAATCTAGAAAGGTCTTGCTCTTGATTGAAAATTTATTTTGATTAATTGTAAGATCGTCCTCAAGTTAATTAAGAATGTACTTTAATTAACTTGAAACCCGAACAATAATCAATTGAACAATAATCTGTGGATAACCGATGATGAATCTATCTTGGAAAAGTAGTGGAATTAGCCTATTTCATTATAATTGTTTTTAAGCTTCCTATTTGTTCTTCAATTAAACTCAAACAATCTTCAAACATTAATTTCATTAGCATAGCTTTTCACTTTTATTTTTAAGCATTGCATAACATTTACTAATCTTTAAAAGTCTCCATAAGAATCAAGAATTGAAACACAATTATGTATTCGTTGGGAAACAACTCAAGATTACTTTAACCATATCTACTTTCTTGAATACTAACTTGGCAATACTAAAGTTCCCTTGTAAAGTAGTATTAATTTGATAGCTTCAACGACATCGTATCAAAAGGAAAGTTTGCTCTCCTCACTTTCTCTATCATAACCACCTAACTCAACCAAGATACTACTCTCAACAACCTTATTGACACAAAAACCTTGATTATGTGCTAAAATGATGATAGAATCCGTTTTGGGGGCTAAATGGAGATCCATGAAGGGAACATCAACTTAAACTAAGGCTAAGATATTGGAAGAAGAAGAAGGACTCTTAGGCTTGTTCTTGCATTCCCTCAAGCCTTACAAGACATTGGACCTCTCATGAAGAGCCATGGTCAAAGAAGATGGAAGAAGAAGATAGAGCTTTAAGGATTCTACTCTTATGGAGGATCACATTTTAGTCTTCTTCTTTATCTTAAAACATTTTTGTAAATATGTAATATAGCTCACTTTTACGCCTTGTATTTGGCCAAGACACTTTGTTTAGCTTCGTTTATAAGGTTTGATGGCTTTAAGAGAGAGCTAGCGCACCATTACGTCCTTAGTTAGAAGGTAGCACCTAAAATGGGTTAGAAATGGGTTAAAAATGGGTTTTGGAAGGAGTTAGTCACAAGGAGCCTTTTGCATAAAATACTTTGACTATGTTAGTTACAAAGCATAAGGTTCCACTCATTTATTGTTTAGGCTCCTCATTTAACTCATAGGCTCCTCATTTAATGCCTAGGCTGCTCATTTAATGACGAGGCTCCCTATTAAATAACGGAAACTCCATGTACTCTAGCCTTCTCCTTCACCTATAAAAGGAGAGACACCCTTTTGTAGTCCATAGAACTTGATTGAATGTAAAGTTCTTTTGCCAAAATTATAAGGCTTCTTTACTTGAGTTCTCACCTTATGAAATGTCTTCTTCTAGACTTCTTCATACCTTCTCCTTCATGGTGGCCTAACCTCCTAGAAGGACATCTACCAAGACCATACAACACCAACATCTTCATCTCTTCATCTCTATTTGCTTCTACTACTATCATTGTTCATATGGAGTGTACCCTTTGAAGAAACTTCATCAATACACTTGGAAGATCATCTTATGTTGAAGGAGCATCCTTAAAGCAATCTCCATCAAATGATTTAGTGTTCAATAGGGTAGATTGGTCTAGCCATTACTCTTAAAACAATTTCTCAACGTCCAACCCTTAGTTTTATAGATTCTTCTTTCACAATGACCAACCAATTTGCATCTGCCAAACTAAACTCACGTACCATCTGTCTTTCATTATCTCTTGTAAACTCCTTTTAAAACTTAGCTAGTTTTGACTTCAATCAACACCTAACTGATATCACTTCACCATTTCTTGCTTCCTTTTTGAAACACCACAAAAAACTTAATCACTCACGACTTTTGATCTACTACCAACGATTAACACTCTTGATCACTCTTAAACACTATCACTTTGATAGCTTCACCTTCCTTTACTGATCTTCACCCTACTACTAACGCAAAACTCTCATAAATTGTAGCGACAAAACCAATTGAACATTTCATCTTCACTTTTTTAACTCACCATATGAACCATATGCTTAAATATGGATTCTTCTCAACTTGAAATCACTATCTTGATTAGTACCTAGCTTCTTATGATACATCTTAAACTAGGATTGTCCAAACTTTCATTTTTTAACCATTTTGAGAAACTCACTAATTATACTATTTCAACTATACTAATGAAATATATTTACAAATTCGCTTTAGACCCTAGTCTTCATACTCTTCAACTAGCTCTTACTCAATCCTTATAAAACCAAGAACTTGAATCTTCTTTTTGTTCTAACCATTTGTTAATACTTTCTCACCTCAAGATTGACACTACAACTTGAAACCATATCTTAGTTCATTTCCTTCGTTTGTCGACCCATTTTCTCTTATCAACATCCATTATTATTCTCTCATGTTAGGGCTGATCCATTGTATATTAATTTCGATGATGCATATGAGATCATTGGTGGAGAAAAAATGTTGAACATTTCATGCATACAACTATGATACATGTAAGTTTTTTATTTGTTATTTTCCAGTTTGTATATTAGTATTATTACTTTTTAATAAATATATTTAACTTTATTCTTACAGGTACATGGACATTATCGTAGTGGAGTCAGGTCGGACGTTAGTTTATGAAAATAATTAAGTCTCACTATTTTTAAACCACTATCATTTCTAAAACATCATTTTCTAAGTCTTTACAGTTACCCTTAGTCAACTATAGGTAATTATTTCTAAAGTTAAAAGAAAAAAGAAAAGGCGTTATTTTTGTTTTATATACACTTTTTTTATTAGATACCACCAATATCATTTTGTTAATATTTCAAAGTCTGATGGGTGTACATTTTAATTTTTTTTAATTGGTTCTAATTAATGCAACGAAATTAAATTCATGCGAGGATTATAAATATCAAGAATAATTTCACAATATATGTGTAGTCCATTCAATTATAATGTAAGCTTTTTTTTTCCTTTTTTTAAGGAACAAATTAGGAATACAACTAAGTCATTTAATTTTTACAATTACAAGTTATATTTATTATTAAGTTATTTTAAATTTGTAAAACTTATTATTTTCATGTGTTGAAATAGATATTAATATATGTAAAATTATTAATCGTTATTTTCTTTAATTTTTTTTTATTTTGATTAACACGATTATCATATATTATTTAAAACAATTAAATAATTAAAAATGTTTGTTTGGTTTTTGTGCAATTTTCTATCAGTCGATAATAAATGAACTCTTTCTCTCTTAAAACCAAGTTAATTGAAAGGCAGAAATATAAAAAAAAAAAAAAGTTGATGGACGAATTATACTATAACATTGATGACAAAATCAAATAATATAATATTTAAATGAAAGTAAAAATTAATTTAATCATTCAATAATATGAAATCAATTAAAAATACTTGAATTTGTAAAATGCTTAAAATTATATTAATTGTTTATAATTATTTTATGGTTTAATAATTCAGATAGTCCTTATTTTTTATGACTTTTTTCAAATAGGTTTCTCGCTTATTTTTTTTTTCAATTGGATTCTTATTTTTGAAAATTTAAAGTCATTAGATATGTTAACACAATTAAAGAGGTTTCATGTGTCAGCTCGTGATTTTTTTGAATTTTTTAAATATTTTATAATATGCTCATTCATATTATTTAGCTTAAATAATTTTATTTATTGTTTAATTTTGTAGAAAATTTTTAAATGAGTTTCTTTATTTTTATTTGTTTTTATTTAGTTTTTGTTTTGAAAATTATAATGCAATTTAAGTTATTTTCATTGGTACTACATAGATAAAAATGTATTGTATGTTAGTTCATAATTTTTTTATTTTTCTAATAAAAAAATATCAATCTATATAAAAAAACTGTAAGGATTTATATACAAATTAAAATTTGTTTGAATTTGGAAAAAAAAAACATTGTTTAATTTTTAAAACAATTAGGAATAAATTGAGACAAAATAAAAATACAGGAATAAAATTGAAACAAAATAAGAATATAGGGACCAAATTGAGACAAATACAATGACACATGACCTGACAATAACACGTGACATTGTGAATGCCATGTCACACTATTAGTGCCACATGGCACAATGTCAATTTGACACATGACAAATTTTTTTATTTAAAAAAAATTAAAAAATTAAAAAATTTTAAAAACTAATTAAAAAATATTTAAAAAATTAAAAGAAACGTGACACCTCTTTAATGATGTTAGTGCGGAAGTAACGACAGAACCTAATTGTTTTAATTTTTCAAAAATAAGGACTCAATTGAGACAAAAAAGTAAGTGAGAGACCTATTTGAGAAAATGTTGGAAGTCCCACATCGACTAGAGATAAGACCAATTTATTTACAAGTCGGTTTTATGGGATTGAGTTAGATTTAAAGTTTACTTCTTAACCGAGGTCATCGAAAATAGAGATTATCCTATTTATTAAACCTTATTTTATTTAATAGTAATAACGTTATGTAGAAGTAGTAAGTTAGATATGTTACAGGGGTTTTTAATCAGGAGCTGTTCTCCCTGCACCTCACCAACTTCACCTTGCACCTCCCAATTCTTTTCTAATTCTAACTATACCCCTGCTAGTGAGAATATTTTGATTTTGTAAAAAGCTTATCCACCCACTACAAAGACCACTAGAAAGAGAAACCTTCCTCTGCCGCATCTGAACTTTGAAACCCTACATCCCTTCTGGACTCTTGCGTGCTCCTCCCCAGCTCCCCTCCTGCCTTCTCAACTTTGAAATCCTATTAACATATACTCCTCAAATATCACTCTCAGTTTAGAGAGGCTTAGATAAAGTTTATTATGAATGCAAATCCAAATTCTATAAGTAAAAGATTTCCCCACCACAACCATTCATTTTATCACAACTGGCAGCAAGGGACAACAAAAAGGAAAACTATGCACAGAACATCAGGATTTAGTACAAAATGGGGAGATTGAATAATCTGTGCAGAAAACATCCATTAATCATAAAGCATCTCAAATACATAGGGAGGTTAAAAAAGCTATGCACAGTAAACGAAAATGAGCATTCATAAATCGTGTAAAAATACAGTGAACCGCAGTTCGAAGTGCGCAACCATTGAACCACACTTTGAAGTGTGGTTAAGGTTTTTAAGATGCATAGTAAAACCGCAGTTCGAAGTGCGCCACCATTGAATCACACTTCGAAGTGTGGTTAAGGTTTTTAAAATGCACAGTGAAACTGTGGATTGAAGTGCACCACCATTGAACCACACTTCGAAGTGTGGTTAAGGTTTTTAAAATACAAGTGAAACCGCATATTGAAGTGCGCCACCAATGAACCACAGTTTGAAGTGCGGTTACGGTGTTTAAATATTAAACCAACCTCTTCAAGAGCTTTCTGTGACCACCTTCTTCGAGGACCACCTTCTTCGAGGACTACCTTTTTCTCGTCCAATATCCACAGCACCACCAACACGCAGCACAACCACTACACTCTGTAACCGCTCAACTCTCAACCTAGAAAAATATCAAACACTAAAAATGCTAGTCTCATGCAAGTGAAAAAACAGCAAGAGAGAAAGGAGGTGCATGCATACTAAAGTTTATACAATCAAGAAAGAAGTTGGTGGTTAAGATGATGGTTGACAGTTAAAACATCATTAAGCCATTATTAATTATGTTTTGACTTCAATAAATGAAGGACAAATATATAAATTTGGAGGTGCAGAATGAAATAAGTGAGGTGGAGGTAGCATCACTCTTTCATCAGTCTAAACGGTCAAAAATTCTTCCAATAGAAAGTCCAACGTAACCGAGACACGGAGATAGAAAGCCTAGTGACATAGGAAATTTGCAACCCATTTAGCACGTTGTGAGCATTGTCTCGAAATTGAAATTCGTCATCGCTCTCCATCCATCCATCCATTAATGGAAGCATTGAATTAACCAAAGACATTGAATTGAAATGGAAAAGCGTGAAATGAGGATAAGATGTGGCGCAGGGAAGTCAGAAAACAGGTATTTACGCTTTCGTAGAATTGCTTGCGGGAAACATATAGTATTAATTCACTTATTTCATTTTCTTTCGCTCCCACAACACAATACAAAACGGAACACAGTGCTTAAAAAACTGAAACAACAATGTCCACGTTGAAGGTGCCCCATTCTGTTCCCGCTGCTGCCGATGACTGTGAGCAGCTCCGAAAAGCCTTCGCAGGTTTCGTTCATCAATTCGGCTTTTAAATTTTAATGATATGCTACCATCGCTGTAAATTAACAATAATGGATGCTGTTGTTTATTAGTGATGCGATCATATTTAGATTGAAAGACAGAGAAGGATGATCCGATATACTCTATTAATTAAAAAGGAATGGTTAATCCAAGACTTTCAACTGATACATGATAATCTGTTGTCGGAATTATTAAATTCAAGATCATGCCGTTTATAGATTGTAATTTTGTTTTCAGTTTTGGGGATCGTGTCGTGGGTTATAGATTGATTTTAATTTCATTTGACATGTGATGAGTTTTCAATTTACCAAATGTAATTACAGGTTGGGGGACTAACGAGGGGCTGATCATATCCATCTTGTCCCATAGAAATGCTGATCAGAGGAAGCTTATTCGAGAAACTTATGCCAATACCTTCGGAGAAGATCTCCTAAAGGTCTTGGACAAAGAACTCACCAGCGATTTTGAGGTCAGTTCAGGGATATAGCTTTTCTCATAATTACACAATTCTCTCAATAATCGTGTATCGTTTGATGTATTCAATGGATCACGAAATTCTCTTTAAAGGAAAGGAGCTCTTCTAATAATAATGTAAAAAGTAATGTATTAACTGGGAAGCATGACTTGCTGCCAAAAATTGATAATAAAACAACTCTGTTGGAATAATTGTATATCTTTTATAAATGTGTTTGAAACTCAATCACTTTTGAATTTTCTCCTGACCAGAGGCTGGTTCATCTTTGGACACTTGATTCTGCTGAACGTGACGCATTTTTGGCAAATGAGGCAGCTAAAAAGTGGACTTCGAGCAATCGGGTTCTGGTGGAAATAGCCTGCGCTAGGTCCTCCGAACAATTGTTTGCTGCGAGGAGGGCGTACCATGTTCTTTATAAGAAATCCATTGAGGAGGATGTTGCACTTCGCACAACGGGAGACTTCCGTAAGGTACTCAATCTTGAGCCTAACCTTGTTATTAGTTTAAATCAACATTTTAGACTCCTGTTTTGTTGTTATGAATGAGATGATTTTGCATTATTTTCCCCATCAAGTTAGTTCTCGATGGGATGTTAAAATCCCATCAGTTCCAGTGCTTCGTTTGAGAACCTCCCACTTCAATGCATGAATAGCTATGTAAGCCAATTTTACCGTAAAGACATCAGATTGTTCCTTTAACCATTTCCATCCATACGTGATAAGCATTAAAATTTAGGATCATGATATTTTAACAACTTTTTTTTAATAATTTTTTGACATATCACTGTTTTTTTGGTCGGACCAATCATACGTGTTGGTGGTAGAAGGTTGTCGAAAAAAGTTGTTAAAAAGACATTTTCCATTTAAGAAATGTAGGTGGTAGGATAAATTAAGCCAAAAATGGTTGAAAGCATGACGTAAATAAAGGTTGGTGAGGGTGAAAGCACACGATTTTGGGAGAATACAGGTGAAAAGTTATCTCATAAATATGTCAATTCCGAATAACAACACTTAACAATCAAAAGGGGCAATTGGGAGGAAGATAAGTGGGTGTGGGAATCAAGGTGACATATCCTGATTCAATAGTGGGAGAAAGTAAATTACAGAGGCCAAAATAAATTTAAGGACTATGACCCGTTAACTTTTTTTAACAACTTTTTTATCATAAACTATGAATCACTATTTGATTGGTACGTTGTAAAAAAGTTATCAAAAAAATTGTTAAAAAAAATTTCCAATTAACCCTCTCCAACCACCATATTTTGAGTCCACAGTTACACCCCCACAAACTTCAAACTTCTTCCATGATCTAGTAGTTACCAGCTCTACATATTTAGCAAGGCCTCTATAAACATCAACCATCTTTAATAACTACTTCACCTTTTGGAGCGTACCTTTCCACACTTAAGGAATCTACTCAGAATCTCCAAACTTACTTTTAGAGAAATTAACCTTCAAACCAGACACCATCTCGAAAGCATGATGTTTGTAATTATAAGCACGTGTGCTTAAAGAAGACAGTATCATTCACATGTTGTAACAAATTCCCATTCACCCTATTTTGTCCTACTTTCACTTAGAACAAATTTTTCTTTGGAAGCTTGTCTTATTTAGCCACTTTAGTCCCTCTGTAAAATATTGACAAGGAACGCAGCCAATTCATCACCTTGTCAGTGGCCATTTGCTTGCTAAATTCCTTGTTGGGGCACCCATTTGCCGTGACTGAAATTGAGCTAGAAACAAGACACCCTTTTATTCACATGATGCACCTTTCACAAAATCCCATTTCTCACCATATATACCTTAAGATTTCCTAATTAACTTAATCATTAGATATCTCATAGTCTACTTTGAAAACAATAAACTTTTCTTCTTCCTCTTCATCTCATCCTCCACCTCATTTGCCAGCAGTAAAAGTTGTAAGAGGTGTCCATCTCCCGAATAAGCACTTTGTCTCTTTGTAAAACATATCGTGCACCTCTTTGCCAGGTATCTAACCACTCCCTTGTCCCCATTACTCTATCAAATCTTCTCATCTCCTTTAGGCTATATCATGTGAGTTTCCTTCCAACAATTGGGATGTGTTCCATCTATCCGTTCCTACAATGTTTATTGGTCAATTTGTGTTAGTTATGCGATAAAACTAAATGAATGAATGAATATAATTGATGAGAAGTAAATTGTATCTCAATGAACTGTGGGTCGCGACTTCTGATTAGCCTCAACTGCATTGGAACAATGAAACATTTTGTTCGGTCTAATTATTTTATGTTTCTTCTGTTACAAGATGTAGACTCTTCGGCAGTACTTTTCCAAAGCTGAACTGAAATTATAGTTTGTATCTTTCATGAAGACTTATTTTGAACGATTTTCTATAATATAATTTAAATTTTATCTCACTCTCTTTCATTTCAAGAGGACAAAATTAGCTAACGTTTGTTTTCTTTAGCTCCTAGTACTTCTGGTTAGTTCTTATCGATATGAAGGAACTGAGGTCGACTTGAACTTGGCAAAAACTGAGGCAAAATTGCTGCATGACAAGATTTCAAAAAAGGCTTATAACGATGACGACCTAATCAGGATTTTCGCTACGAGGAGCAGAGCACAGACTAATGCTACTTTTAATCATTACAAAGATGAATTTGGAAAAGATATCAACAAGGTACGTAACGTGGCTTATCTTGCATTACTCTTAATTCCTTACATATATCCTACTTTCCTTTCTTTCATCTCCCTTTGTGACTCTTCAAATATGTGAAAAAGAGACAATGTATCAGTTATGCACCCATTTGGTTTTATGGAACCTGGTTATACTGATGTGCCTTTTGTGAGCCAATGTTGAATTGCAGGACCTGAAGGATGATCCAAAGAATGAGTTCCTGAGTTTACTAAGAGCAACTTCGAAGTGCTTGCTCCATCCTGAGAAGTACTTTGCGAAGGTTCTCCGTTTGGCTATCAACGGGCGAGGAACCCATGAAGAAGACCTTACAAGAGTGGTGGCCACCAGAGCGGAAGTTGATTTGAAAACGATTGGAGATGAGTATCAAAGGAGGAACAGTGTCCCTCTCGATCGTGCCATTGGCAAGGACACCAGTGGTGACTATGAGAAAATGCTTTTGGAGCTTATAGGACACGGTGATACTTGATACAATGTTTGTACTTATGGCAGAGTTACTAAATAGAATGCAGCGTCATGATCTAGTGGTTCCATGTTGTGTTTTGGACCATTATGTCTTCCTCAGTTGAATAAAATATACCACCACCTTGGCGAAGCCCCTAGAATAGAATCGATAAACTTGCAAACATAAATGGAAGAGATTCATAGAAATACTTTTTTCTGGCGATCACCTTATTGGTGTCTCTCTTCCTATGTGTGGCTCAGATTTTGTAAATAAGGAATGACTTTATGCTCACTTCCCTAAAGTTAAATAAATATTTATAAATAAGGATTGTTGGTATTGTTCTTTTGTAGATAAAGATGCCACTCATTTTACAAAGATTTGGTAAAACTGTTATTTGTATCTATAAAATAATCGTATCTTGAAAAAAAAGAGTCAGTTTTGTACTTTGTATGACACATTCAATTTTAAAGTTCTTAAGTGAAAAAAAAAAAAACAATACCCTTTTTAGTACTTGTGTGACTCGTGTTTAATTTACAAGCCTCTTTTTAAAGTAAAAGTTAAAAGTTAAAAGAAACTACTTTAACTCAAAAATATAAGTCGTTTATTTATTTTTTACTTTTTTAACTTAAAGCTTCTTTTGAATTAAAATTAATTAACCATTTTTCTTATAAATGTTCTTTTATTCAAAACTGATTTACTCGTCTTCAATATATATATATATATATAAATAAAAATATTATTGGTAAATTTTTTTTAATAATGATAACACAAATAATGTTAAAAATAAATATTTAAGACAAAGTCCTAGTTTAAAACATTTTCTCTTTAAATATTTATAACATCTAGATCTATAATAATATATAAGGAAATTTTCTAGTGTATAAAAATTGTCTTTCTATTTTACACTTAATAAGATTATAACGCTATAATACAAAATTCATGAATGGGGTCAATGTCCTAAAAAAAGATAAATAGAAAAATAAAACAACAAAGAAACTGATAAATAATGGAAAAAGAGTTTCACCTATATTTAACAAAAAAAAAAGTAACCACAAAACGAAAGAGAAATTAACAAATAGTGGAACTCTAAAAGACTAAACAGAGTTTCATATTGGACGAAAAGTACTTGTATTTATAAATATAATCACAATATAAGTATTTAATTATACATAATTGAACTTTTTCATTAAAGCATAACTTTAATATAATATACCATAAATAATATATTTAATTATCTTATTTAAATATAAAATTTGGTACTTTTAAGAAATTACATAAGTTAACAAATCTCATTTATTTATATATATATATATATATATATATATATATATTAAAAATATAGAGTATATTGTAATAAAAAATGCAACACACAAGTTTCACATGTAGAATAACGTTTAACTTCATAATCTAACAAAAAAAATTCAACGTAAAAATGACTGATAGTAGTTTTGTAAACAAAATGTCATTATAGACGTTGGTCCTCCCCAAGGTCAGACGTCAAATAAGATATAGACGTCGGTCCTCTACGGTCAAACGTCAAATAGTCTGTATACAGAACTGAAAAGTCATTGTTTTATTGCCTTTAAAAAAGGTCCAAAAATACCTCATTTTAAGCGTCAATATTAATGTTTTTATGACATAGACGTCAGCTCCCCAGACCACACGTCAAATCCTCTATTAGAAGCTACAAAATCAGAATTGAAAGGTCACTTTTTTAGACATTAGACCTCGGATCCCCTTCCCTAAACGTCAATTAACTGCGAAAATATCCCAAAAGTAGTGCCAAAATGTATTTTTTTAGCAATTAGACGTCGGTGATGGATTAGGGACAATGTCAATGGCCATTTTAAACCCCAAAAACTCAACACAGGTCTCACTTTCTTTCGCATGTTCGTCATTTCATTTGCATTGATTAAATTTCGTTTGCACCGATTAATTTTAAAGGCTTATGAGACAATTTTGTGCACAAGTTGACGGATTTCGACGACGAGATTGAGTGTCCAATGACTTCAAGCCTAACTCAATCCTACAAAACCCGCTTGTAGGGTGAGGTTTGCACCCACTTATATACTATGAATTGGTCTTATGTCTAGTCGATGTGGGACTTCCAACACACCCTCTCACGCCAAGGTATATACATCTCGAGCGTGGGACTAGACATTAATGGGTGGTCTGAGAGCGGCCCGATAGCGGGTGGAACAATATGTCCAACAAACAATAAATATCGTTAAGATAGGTTCTAATCATGGTTCTGATACCAACTTAGAATTGAGAGGAAAAATGAAAAATTTTATTATTATTGTTCACTTTACCCTAACACACATATTACCCTATTTAAAAGATAGTAGATCAACATAAAAAAGGAAAAACATAAGGCTCATAAAAAAGCCCACTCTAAAAAGCCCACTACAAAATACATTATATTTCAGCAATAGTGTATACAATTTTGTGATGTACTGGAATCGTTTTCTGTATTTTAGGTGTGATAATATTGTAAAATCAAACTTTTTTTTTTAAATGGACGTCAGTTTAAGAGGGTCCAACATAAAAATTGACGTCCGAAAAAGAGGATCTAATGTCAAATTAACGTCTTCTAATAAGACGTCAAAACGTTAAATGTCAAAAATAATATAAGTCAAAAAAACATTTTTGTAGTAGTGTTTATGTTTCTTCTGATAATTTATAAATTTAATAGTAATGATAAGGAGTAGTGTTTCGGTTATGGGGCTAAGTTACTAAGTACCTTCACAATTTGTCCTTCCTTGCCGTCCGGTCTTGCTTCCTGGGTCTCTTATTTGCTCGTCCGACCGAGGTGTACCTGTTAAAGATACCCTGATGCCAAAGTCAGTAGTCGAACCGTTCGGTAATCAAATATGACAATGACAGTAATAAATGCACAGTAATTATCTCTACCTACCTTTTACCTTTGAATTATATTTATAGTTTTCGGGCATAGGTTTAGGATTAGCGATATTTTAATCTCGGCCCAATCCTGGTCCAATACCCTTAAACGTGATTTACCTTAATCTCCTTAACATTCACCATTTACGCTTACGAGGCCGACCGTCCTGGCCGGCGCCTTTGTCTGCTCTATTGGTCGTCTGGTCATATGCGCCACTTCCCATTGGCTTTTTCGACCATAACCACATTGGCGAGCCATGTGGTGTATGTCACCTCCCTGATGAATCCCACATCCCTCAGCTTCCTCACTTCCTCCTCCACAGCCTTCCTCTTCTCTTCCCCTACGCGCCGCTTCTTCTAGGCTACCAGTCGTGCCTCCTTAAACAACACTAACTTGTGTGACATGATCGAGGGATGGATTCCCGGCATGTCGGCGGCCATCCACGCAAACAAGTATTTGTTCCGTCACAAGACGGACCTAATTTCTCTTTCCACCAAGACCGGCTGTGTCTCCCCCAACGGCTCCAGTCGATCTTTGGTGTTTGTTCGTGGATCAAGATCTTCCATGGCCACTTCCGACCCACTCGTTCTTCTTTTGACCGTCCAGGTGTGAAGCTTTAGGCCAACCGCGTAACATTCCCTCACTGTCCTCTGATATGCCCGGACTGTGCCAATCGTGCCCTTGTCAGACGGGTACTTCAGGGTAAGGTGTGGGGTTGACACGATCGCTTCGAACGTGTTCAGGCATGGCCGACCCACGAGCACATTATAAGAGGTGTTAGCTTCCACCAACAGGTATCCAACCCTCTTTTCCTCATTGTTCCGACCGGTTCCAAGTCGAGTGCGCAGATCCACGTAGCCTCGGGTGTCCCCTCTCTCGCCCGCAAAGCCCACTATCAGCTCGTTGTACGGGACGATCACATTGTCCGAGATATCTATCTTTTGGAATGTTTTCCAGTAGAGGATGTTCACTGAGCTTCCCTGGTCTACCAATACCTTGTTGACGCTATAGCGGGCGATCTCTGCCGTAATTACCATAGGGTCATCTTGGTCGGGGTCGAGTGCGTGGAAATCGTCGTCCGAGAAAGTTATGGGCGACATTGTTCTCCGTGGCTTATCCACCACGTGGAAGGGCGCTCAGGCACGAAACAACACTAAATTCTGCACTCTGGTTGACTTTTCTGCACTCTAGTTGACTTTTCTGCATTCTGGTTGACTTTTCTACATTCCAACTATTTGGTACTTTAAATATTCTTTCAAATCATTCCAATAGCCTACAAAATCAAGGGAATTTAGTGATAAAATCATCAAGTATAACCTCAACTCTCTTATTCACAAAATTAAAGCAAAAACATGAGTTAAAGCAAGTTTATAAGTCAAAAAAGGTGCATTTAGTATCAAAATTGCATCACAGTAATCAAGACATACACAACAGATGCAAACCTCATGATTAATCAACAACTAAGCAAGAATGTTACCCTATATGCATGGAACAATTCCTCACCAAGGATAGTGTTTCACTCAAGCACTCAAAAGTGTTTCACTTAAGCACTCAAAAGTATTTTACTCATACTCAAAGGTGTATAGTGAGGTGATACTCTTACATTCTACCATCACAATGTCACATGAATCAACTTTGTCTTTCATTTAACCACAAATCAAACACACTTACAAGCAAGTTATCATCAGAAGGGCTTTTCAAGGCTTGTATTGAGGTCGGGCTAAGAAGAAAATTGGTTTTTCAAGACAACAAAATTCTTGAGTTAAGAGAGTGCACAATTCATTTATTCACATTAACAATCAACTCTCTTTCTTCTTTTATGTGAGAAACCAATCTTGAACTTATTCCCAACTTTACTTGCATTGAGTTTAACCTTTTCTTTTCTTTTCTTTTCTTTTTCTTTTTCTTTTGCCTTTTCTTTTGCCCAATTTAATGAATTTCACAAAGTTCTTTTTGGTTTCTCACCAACCCAAACTTGAACCATTCTCCATTACCACAAAAACATACTCTACTTAACTCAAGGTAAGGATTTCAAAAAGGGTTTTTCCACTTTTCAAATTTAGGCTCAAGGTTCAAAGGATAAAGAGAAACATTGTTCTTTGTTGGGTTCACCTATTGGCATTGGCTCTAAGGGAGAAGAAAACATGGTCTTGATCATATGTAACAAGCAAGCAAGTGGTTCAATCATAGAAAATTAGGCAAAATCAATCATGCTTCCAAAGCAATAACATGCAATCAAAAACACTGGAGTCCAACCTCTCACACGTTAAATCAAGTTCCACAATTTAATAACATCCTGCCCAGCATATTAATCACAATTGAAATCATGCATCTCTTTTTAAAACAACTATGAGCAACCACCATCTATGGTTAAAAGCCTCACCAATCATTAACTTAACATGCATCATAGAACAATAGAGAAAATACAAGAATATTACTCATCACAAACAACAATTTATCACATCATACCAAATCATTGCAGCACAATTCATTAAACCAAGTACATAAGCAAGCTAACATAAAAACAAAATAAACAAAATTCAAATAAGCATAAAAATAAAACAAAAACATAAAAATTTTGATCTAGCAACATCCATCAGTAAATGCTTTCATCTGAATCTTCCAGCATCCATCAATAGATGCAAATCCTTCACATCAGCATCCATCAATAGATGCTCTTAGTAACATCCATCAGTAGATGTCTAGTCTTTCTGATCAGCATCCATCAGTAAATGTTGATCTTTCTCATCTTCATCGGCATCCATCAGTAGATGCCTTCAGTAGCATCCATCAATAGACACTTAATCACATAGCATCCATCAGTAGATGCTTAATCACATAGCCTCCATCAGTAGATTCTATCATTCATCACCCTCATCATAGCAGCATCCATCAGTAGATGTTGTCATCTGAGTCCTCCTAGCATCCCTCAGTAGATGCTATCATTACTGCAAAGCAAAATCAAATCCAAAAGAAAAAGTCAGAAATTGGGTTGCCTCCCAATAAGCGCTTGTTTAACGTCACGAGCCTGACACCATTAAGCACAATCTGCATCTGTGTTGTTGGTGTTCCTTTTGCTTTCATCACACCAACTCATCTGCAGCATCTTCTTATTCACCATCTTTACCCTCCCTAAATAAGGAGCCTTAATCTCAATAACTTCATTCTCTTTGATATCTTTAACCACTTCATGCCCAGAGTCTTGGTGAACTAGTTTCATGACACTTGAAGGTTGGCACTCAGCGCCCTCAATGGGGCGCCCAAGCGTGGAGCGACACTTGAAGACTAGCACTCAGCGCCCTGCGACCTTCTTCAACCTTCTTCTCTTGATGATCTTGTGCTGCTAGTACAAATTTTCGGATTTTATCCTGCAGACACTAAAGAACACTGCACTAGAGCACCCAATTAGCACAAAAAGATAAAAAGATAAAAAGATAAAAAGATAAAAAGATAAAAAGATAAAAAGATAAAAAAAGATAAAAAGATAAAAAGATAAAGTCTAATCGGTTAAGAATTACAAAAATAGAATAGTTATACCACGAGTCCCCAACAACGGCGCCAAAAACTTGTTAAGACTCCGGCAAGTGTACCGAATCCCATCAAGTAATATAAAATGGTAAGACCAAGTATCGTATCCTAAAGGACTCACGACACTAAACATTTATGTGATTACTCAACTAATTAAGACTTCTGAAGAACAAGTTATGGGTTTTTCAATGCAAATGCAATAAAAATAAATATGAATGCAATTTGATCAATTGAGGCTAAAACTATAATGGATGAATGAAATTGATAATATGAGATGAATATGTTGTTGGGTTTAGATTTCACCAAATTTATTCTCATGTATATATGAATTCTACTTCTTCATTAATGTCAATGTCATTATTTAAAATACTTAAAACCCGATTCCTCAAAGAAGAAAGCCTATCCTTAACTATTAGTTCATACAATTTCTAGCATTCCTAATAATTAATTCTGAAGAACAAAGCTTTGGACAACCAGAACTCATACCCCCATTCCTGAGCAATACTGCTTCTGGGAATAATTCTTCAGATCATGAATTTTATGATACCTTCCGGTACTCATGCAAATCAAACATCATGCTAAAGAATGAGTTAAACGAAGCAAGCATTACACAAAGAAGAATTACCCTAACAATTAATGAAAGAAGCATAAATAATTAAGAATCAATTCAATACATGAGAGTTTACAAAGGTTACATTTTTCCCCAACAACAAATAAGGTTTAGTTTCCCATCATCATGGAAAAACTAGATGAACAATGAAAGAATGAAAGAGATAAAAAAAACCCTAGAAAGAGAAGAGGAGAGTTGTCACATCCCCAAATCTACCCTCAAGGAAAAGGAGAGCTGCCACATCCCCAAAATCTACCCCCAAGGGGTGAAAAGTGTGTTTATGTGCTCAAGCCATCAAAAGATACAATCCCTAGGACGTCCAAGTTCTTAAATAGAACATAAAAAATAGAAAACAGGTCCAAGCCCACGAAACTGGCGCTCAACGCCCCTGGAAGGGCGCCCGGGCGCGGTACAGGTCAAATTTGGCGCTCAACGCCCTTGGAAGGGCGCTTAGGCGCGAAACAACACTAAATTTTGCACTCTGGTTGACTTTTTTGCACTCTGGTTGGATTTTCTACATTCTGGTTGACTTTTCTGCATTCCAACTATTTGGTACTTTAACTCTTCTTTCAAATCATTCCAATAGCCTACAAAATCAAGGAAATTTAGTGATAAAATCATCAAGTATAACCTCAATTCTCTTATTCACAAACTTAAAGCAAAAACATGAGTTAAAGCAAGTTTCTAAGTCAAAAAGGGTGCATTTAGTATCAAAATTGCATCATAGATAATGGTATTTTCAACCGTTATCAACGGTCATGGCTCTTACTGCGGCTTCGGCTTTGCCGCGTTTCGAACCGAGAATGGTCTGTCTGACCATGCCTCGATCTTTCACGCCTCTCCGGCCCCCTTGGACTCGCTCGTTGGGGACCTCGTGATTGTTGTAATTGTGCCTCGGGACGGTCAACCTTCACGTATTTCTTTAGTTGTCCCACTCGGATCAACCTCTCTCGCAGCTCTTCCATGGTTTTAGGGGCTCGCCAG